>NW_007577899.1:698823-713919 GCF_000690725.1 Stegastes partitus
GGACGTGGATTGATGGAGAGACAGGAGCGAGGGAGGGACGGAAGGAATGAAGGAGGGAGGTGGAGGAGAGATATGGAGGGATAATATTACATGTGTAAAATGCCGGAGGGTGTGTGCCCATAGAAACATGTTTAATGGCTTTTATGATTGCAGGGAAGGTTGTGTGAGGTGTGTTGTTTTTTTTGTTGTTGTTGTTTTTTTTGACCGAGTGATGTATGCAGTGTATGTGTGCAAACAACACGGTGTTTATGTGAATCCATGTTGGATGATGATGACTGTTTATAGCTGTATATATATATAAATGTATGTGCGTCTAGACACAGGAAGCCTGCGTGCACCAGGATGTGACATTCATTCATCTGTTTTCAAGAATGCTAATGTGTTTATTGCATTTTGTGCTGTAAAAATCTACAAAAACGCCACCTTTCCATGAGCCGTTCCTCCCGCTTATCTGATGAGTTTCTAAAGTTAAGAAGAGCACATAAAGGAAGGAGCGCTTTTATGTGAGGATGTGCTGCTGGTCTCCGGACACGCTGTAAACCTGGAATCAGGGTTCACCGGTTTGTTTTTGGTGCAAGATTGTTTGTCGGTGCTTCAAAATCACTGGTGTCAAAGTTGGATTCAGAAAGCAAGGAGGGGGGAAAGAAAGAAAGAAATGAAATTAAAAAAAACACACACACACTCCCTGCTCTGACCTTCCTTCGCCAAAATGTCTGCGCTGGCATATTACTGTATCTCCCCCCAACATGCACTCTCATTTACAAAAGAAACGCTTGGCTGGCTGCCTATAAGTCAGTTTATCCGCGTGAGATGACCAACGTCCCTCTTTTTCTTTCTCTTTCTTTTTTTTCCCTTCCCTCTCTGACTATCTCATACAGTGTGTGTGTATGATCTATAGTTCCCTGCCTCCCCCCTCCCCCCCCCTCCCACCCCGTCCTCCCTCCCTCACCCTAACCCTTCTTAATATGATGTAAAAAGCTAATCGCATGCAAATGTCTGTTGTCCCGGTAACCGGGCCTGAAAAATCCCTTTGATGTTTCCCCCGACTCATTCTCTTCACGTTCTCTTTGTTCGCCACAGTCTCGCTGCTTTGTCAACATCCCCCCTTTTACCCCGCTCGCTCTCTCTCCTTCATCCATTCTGCAGCTCTCTCGGCCCTCTCTTAGTTCTCTACATTAGAAAAAAAAAAGTTCTAACTCTACTTTGTGTCTCCCTCTTTCTATAAGCCCCCCTCGCTATTCTTCCTCTCGTTTTTTTTTTTTCTCCCCCTCGTGCTCCTGCTCTCCCCTTGACTGTGCCTCTCTGTCTGTCTGCCCCTTCGCCCTCGCTCATTTCCCATCATTCCCACCTACTGTCTCCTGTCCTTCTCCTCCGTCGCTCCCTTTCTCTCTCCCTCAGTTCTGCCCCTTCCTGTTGCTCCCCCGCCTCTCCCTCACCCACCCCTTTATCTCTCATTCCTCCCTCACATGCACAGATGGACACACACTCTCAAACTGCCCTCCCTTCCCTTTAGAGAATTTGATCCCTGGAACTATTTGATATGGCGCTGCACTGTAGTTATCTAATCATTCTGGGTTGTGTGTGTGTTTTTTTTTTTTTCTTTCTCGTGTGAGGGCGGCGGCACAGCTGGCGTTCAGGGAAGAGACCCCGGCGCTCATTACAGCCGGTTTCGGGGGGTTACGGGCCTCGTTTGGAGGTCGGACCCGCGGCAAGGTTCAAGCACGGCCCGCCCTCGGATCCGCTCGCAACTTCAATCCAGTTTTAATTCGACACAGAAAAGTACAAAACAATCATCAAGTGACATGCGTTTCCCCCACGTTCCCACATCGCTTCCCAAAAATGTAAACATCAGGCAGAGTGTGTCCGAGGAGCAGGGAGAGGAAAAGTTTCTATACATTAATACTGCCTCCAAATGGCGTTTATACACACACACACAAAAAAAAGAAATAATTCTGCATATGACAATCTATACCGCAGTGAGAATGAAAGATGGTGTTCATTACATTGCTTCCAATATAACGCAATGTACCAAACAGCTAACGGCTATGAAGTGTACAGACTTCTCCACGCCAACAAATTACATATTGATTCAGAAACGGCTCAATAGCCATTTGCAATTTCTGAATTTGGATGCAGATATGAAACGTGCTAAATCTGATAACAGCGACAAACTGCTGCCGCTGCAGACATGAGCTTGACCTCCCGCTGCTGCCGGCTTTCACTACCTGCAGGTTTCATATTGTACCTTAAGCATGGTATTGTTTGATACGCATGCCGTCCAATCAGACCAGTGACTGCGTGATTATTGGCTTTACCGACTATACGCTCGCCGTCATAAAATATTAACTACATCATGGTATGAAATATTGAAATACTAATACAACACTAAATGACAAGTTCTCCACATCCCATGCACCTATTCTCTATATGTTTTCTTGTAATTCATTTCAAGTTGTGAGAGTCTGAACAGAGCTCAGCAGCGTTTCTATTCACGGGCCCTCTAGCAAGTCTGGGAGAGAAGTTGAGGAAGTGGGAGTTATTTTTAACTCTTGTTCCATGAGATATGACATCTTAAAGGAAAAGTTGGGCATTTTAGGGATTGCAGTTATTCTCTGTAAAAGTTAGCTCCAAAGCCTGATGCCATCCTGTCGTCTGTAGGTTAAATACGATGCTACAGCTAGCAGCCGGTTAGCTTGCATTAGCATAAACACTGACAGCAGGGGGAATATTGTGAATTAACCTTTCTAAAGCTCATTAATTAACACAATATTTCTCCTTTGGTCCATTTAAAGTGTCTAAAGTGAAAGTGAAACAACAGTTGTACCCTGTGACAGAGCTAAACTAGCTAGTCCCCATCATTTCGTAGCTTTATGCTAAGCTAAGCTAACCTCTTGACTGTAGTTTTGCCATTACAGACATGAGAACCGTCAACAAGCAAGTGTATTTTACAAAATGTCTAACTTGCAAAGGCAGCAACAAATGAACCTTTTTTCAGTTCTTCAAATGTTTTCAGATTATTAAAATTAATATGTCCGGCGTCGCTAACCCTCTCGAGCTAACAGCCAATAATGAGAACTCTGACAGGAATTTAATGGAATGAACTCATATTTTTTTTTGCTAATTTCATGTAAAGACAAAAGTTTTGTTCATTTCAAGTAAATCCAACTGTAGTTGTTGGATTTAAGGTCATTGGACTTAATCTGATCAGCTCAATTAATCAAAGTATTAAAGAAGCCAAACAGGAATGTTTGCACACTTCCCAGCATGCATTGTTTCAAGTCTCTCTCCTGAGACACTTTGTTTGTAGCCTGAAGAATCCACAATGAAAACTTGCTTTGTGTCATTTGAGATGTACTAAATCCTGGTGAACACAGTGCAAACCATGAGGAAGGTTCACAGTGAATCCAGTCCCTTCCTCTGTACACTGACTTTAAAGCTGGATGCAGTCACATGTTGTCTGCCTTATTAAACACTTTCAACACTTGCAGGTGATAATTCTTCATGTCAAATAAGGAACTCACACCTTATGTTGAGGTGTTCTTTCGAGGGTGTTTTTAAGTGGAACAAACCTAAAATAATTCACAGCGTACAGCGGAGGAGGCTGCAGATTCAGGGCCACAGCTATAGGACCACATCTCTAGTACCCTTGTGTTTTGTGATAACTATGAGAGAGGTGTGTTGTACAAAGGATCACTGTGGGTCAAGATGGATGACAATCAGAGGGAGAGGTTTTATTTCTTTACGGATGTGACAAAGGCCACTGTATGATTCCACCTTCATTTCGACCTTTAACTCGAGCTACTCTGTTAGTACTATTTGGGTGGAATGAACCTTTATAACTATAAATCGCAGAACCTTTAAAGGGTCCCAGAACTGTGGTCCCGAAACTGCAGCTGCTTCTGCTGCAGAAACATAATACTGTTTGGCTTTTTGTAATCTTTGCACAGAGCCAGGCTAATTATTTCCCCCTGTTCTGAATTGTAATGCTAAGCTAAGCTAACCGGCTGCTTCCACTGTTTTCATATTTGACATTTTTTCCTCTAAAATTTAGGGTCAAGGAATCATATCAATAATTTAAGGCACTTTTTTTTCTAAGCTGGAAACCCAAAATTAATTTTTTAAAAAAGGCTGAAAATAATCTTTTTGGGGGCATTCTGGGGAAACCTCTTCCTTCAAGCAGAAGCAAAGGGTCAGATTTGATTAAATTACCTCTTCAAAAATAATCAGATGTAGTTCATGTCTTCTGACCGCGAGATCAAAACCAGTAAAACTGCAATGTATCACGCTGAACGGGTCCACCTTTCTCCATCTCATGGAGACAGCGTTCCAGTCAGGAACGCCGAGGCTGAATGTAAAACAACACCTCTTTGTACACACATCAGCATTGCACAGACACCCTTTTTATACCTTTGGTATATAGACTATGGCATCTTATATTAAAAAGGAAAGGCATTAAATTCATTATCAAAACTTATCAGTACACTGCAGAACATTTTAAGGCACCAAGATGTTGTTGATATAAGTTACACTTTAAAGAAGACTAAATACCATTTTGTCCTATAAATTCTTGCCACTGTTAATAAGAACAAGTAGCTTAAACAAACACATGAACAGACTGTATAGCAGTCAGATATGATCGTGTAAATCACTCCTGTTCTTCATCAAGGCAAAGCTTTACTGTACGTGTTCAGATGGAACCTTGCCTGTCGTTGATGTGGCCGCTGTGCCAGGCTCTAAACCGGCCACGGCCACTGTGTGAGCATGTGAATGTGAACAGTACTCCACTGTCTTATAACAATAAGAGTGACTGCATGTGTTGGGGGGACATTGTGTGTGTCACTCTGTGTGTGTGTGTGTGTGTGTGTGTGCATGCTCACACCACCCTTGCCTAATTTACATAGATGCAATCACACCTAGCTATGCCACGCATTTTTACACAGGCAGGAAAATAAAGCCTACAGTACTCCATTCAGCGTTATGAAAATGACAAAGTACATAATACATTCTAAATCTGCAATCCTACGGTGGATTTACGCCCTGCATATTACTTCCTGTTTATTATCAGATGCTGGAGCATGTGATGCGTACAGTCAGCCAGCCAGGCAGTCAGTGGTTCAGACCAAGTGGTTTGGCCTAGTGGGGAGCCGTGGGGCAGACAATGGCCGCACTGTGTGGCTGAAGTGCCTTTGGTGTCAATGACTCTGCCAGCAACTGAGACTGGCAGATCCAAAATGGCGGAGCGCAGAGAGCCCTGCTGGTGCTTGTCATGGTTTAAACAGGGCAGTTTTGATCCTTTTTGGATGCAGCTTTTCTTTGGGGGGGTCATATCAGAGCTGGGAGGTTTAGAAAGCAGCGCTGTGCTGCTCCGCCTAATCTGCTGGCATTTTATTTATTTTAAGGAGGTGAAGGGGAACAAGGGGGGAAACGGGGAAGGAGAGCAAGCATGTGGGAGAAGTTCAAACAGAGTCGGAGGGTCTCGCTTTTGTCTCCTTTGCTCCTCGAACTCCAGCTCGGCTCCCCCAGAGGTGGAATGGAGATGTTTAAAGCTTCAAAAAGTCCAGTTTCTGCATGTAAAAAGTTACAGACAGAGAAGAAAACATTAACAGTTACACATTTTATGAATGTTTTCATGAGAAAAAAAAAAAAAGCGAGGAATCAATAAAAAAGTGTAGCACCACAAAGAGAGGACGGGGTGACATGAGCAGGAGATGTAAAGAGATCGACAACAGAGAGGAAGAAAACATGAAAGAAACATGTAATAATCAGAGTAAACTTACTCTTATTGAGATGACAGTCACACAGCTGTGGAGGGAGACTGACTCTGTGGAGGAAGAAACAGTCACATATTATATTCCGCACTTAAGTGTGCGTTCGCGCTGAGGCGTGCACGTGCGCGTGCACAGGCGGCAATCCTCCCTCTGTTGTTGAATATGTGCATATCGCTGTCTGCGTGTTTGCACTGTCTGTTTGGGCTGCGTGTGTCCGTCTGTCTGTCAATCTGTTCCCAGCGCAGTCTGTTTGCCAATCTGTCATATTCTGTTTGCTAGATAAGGAGATTGAGAGGATGTGTGTGTGTTTGTATATGTGTGCGCACAGAGCAAATTCATTTAAACTTACCATGGAGATGACAGGCAGGTACTGCTGTTTGCTTACAGCTAGATGTATGCATTGTGTTCTCACTTTTATAAACATATAGAAATGCTTCCACTGTTTGAAGGACACCTTTTTTATATATACATCACCTCGGGGGAAAGTGTAGCAGCTTCATCACCACTAATCACAGACATATGTTGCACACAAATGGTGACATTTTCATCCAAAGTCCACACATTTTTATTCATCATTTCATCCAAACAGTGGTGGGAGCCAACGAGTCTCAGGGACCGGAGCAGTAATTAAAAGTGTCATTCGTGAACTCCTGTTTGCTTCAAAAAAAAAAAAAATCTTCTATGTATAACATATAATCTCACTAATAGAAGAAGGAGTCTCTGGGTGCTTTTCATTATGCTAACGTATCTCCTCGCCTCGCGTCTCTTCCCAGCAAGGATGTGAGAGCGATCCGAGGACGACGGAGTCAGTGCTGCCAAAATGAGGAATCCTTTGTTCCACAGCGTCAAGTGACACCAGTGACTTATGAACAGCTGTATGAATCAAAGCAACGCCCACCAAGGTGCGGCTTTTATACGTCATGCTACTTGATAAAAGACCTCCGCGTAGGATACACCTGTGTTCCTGCATGCTAAGCTCTTCACGGGATCTCCTGTTCGTCCATGTCCTTAATGTGCCTTTAAGTTATTGAAGATCCACCGATGGGACAATTAGAAGTGTTTGTGTGTCTTTGTGTTTGTCTGCATCCGCTCATGTGATCCACTCCAAACTCGGCAGGTGTATCGTCGGGGATCCAAGAAAGTTCAGTGTCAAGTGTGAAGTAGTTTAGTTGAGCAGTTTTTGAGAACAACACTCGTGACTTTATCAATTGCGTGTCGCAAAAGGTGGCTGCACCCAGAGAGAAGCTGTAGCTATAAAACCTCACAATCATCTGAAGTGTGGGAATATTTTAGACTGCGACAGAACAATGTGAAGCTCTGTAAGCACATTAGAATGAGACCGGCTGATTACACCTGTTCAACAGCATCCTGGTGGTCTTTGTCCAGACTGCAGCTATTGATGAGCACCAATATAAGAGAAAGAGGAAAAAACAAATGCTAGAAAAATTACAAACCAACATTGGGGTTTTGAATGCATCTCACCAAAAATGTAAAAAAAAAAAAAAAGACAATTAGTCTTGAGGATTAGGCAAATTACTGCTAACAGATTAGAAGATGACAAATTTCAGGCATCTGGTGTCTAAGACTCTGACCATATGATTTCACCGGCTCTGGTTTGAGTGCAGCTGGGAACCTCTGCTGCGGATCATCCCTGCTTTCTCTCGCCTCCTTTCTCGTCTCTATTGTACTGACTGGTATCAAATGAAGGAGAAAAAAAAATCTTGCCTTTATCAGACAGCAGTGGTGGAGAGATGTAAAGAAATATGAGAAAGAGCTCAGTTCACGGTGGTGTCTTGACATCCACTTAGCTGCACGTTTGTTTAAACCTCATTTTAAACTAATTTAAGACAAACATATTGTCATGTTTTAGTTGTTTTTAAGCTGGTATTTAATCAGCCTCAGCATTACAAACCAGACCCAGAAGGTTTATGAGGGACTTTTTTTGGGGAAATGCAACAGAAATACAAAGATTCCTGGAAAACCTTTGGCCTGAAAAGGAGGCCCTGCTTCCAGCGCCAAAAGAAAAACACATTCATCACCTCGCATCTATATTTAACCTCGCTGAGTGTTTTCTGCAAATACAAACTGCTCCCATTCACTTTGGCATCACTGGATTGTGTGTTACATGTGGACTCTCCAGACCCACCTGTGAGTAGCTTGTTGATCCAGAGCTTCTCCTGGGGTCCCTCCCAGACGCCGGGGATCCCCCCTCCTTCTGACTGCCGACAGAGGAGGAGTCTGAGCAGCTACTGTGGACTGAGACACAGAAAGACAGAGTATGGCTACAGGTTAACAGATAGCACCAAGTGTCAGACATCATTCAGACGTGCTCTCCTTTTTCAGAATAACAACCCCGTCCGGCAGGGAAGCACAATTTACATGCATGGATTTTTGAGTAAATTGCATTGTGTTGTATTAATGCACGTTTATGGTGTGAGATTCTCTACATCATAATGTTTTCCTGGACTGAAAAGAAAGAGGAGATCAGGTATGGCGGAGACAAAGAGAGGAGTCAGAGTGAGAAGGCATTTTTCTCATCCTGTTCAATGAATTTCTAACACCATGTTCTGTCCCAGAGGACAATTCATGCATTGAAATCCTGAGCTGCGCCACTCAATGAGACACCTGGTGAGCAGTATGTGCATTGCACCGAGCCATGAATGGCAAATCACTTTGGCTCTGAGGCAACAACGGCCTTCGGAGAGTGAATAGTGGGTCTGGAATCCGAGGAATTGTACCGAGATTAAGTGTTTTTATCCGACTGTTCTGTGGCGTATCTCTGTGGACGGCGCTTGTCTTTAGCCATCAGATTTTGTAATATCCTTATTTACCATCGTGTTGGGGATTTTGTGAGCACGATCATAACTTGGTTCATGGTCCTCTCTAGTAATTATGTGCATTTTAAAGGTAGATTTATGACTGTGTGGAAACTGTTGTGAACTTATTGTGTCGAGGGTCTCTTCCTCTAAATGTTTGTGGCTGTTTTTGCATACAAGCTCTCTCTGAACTTGTGCCCCTGCTTAAACTTGCATTTAGAAATACAGCAACAGGCCTGGGTTATAGGGTTAGAACCCATATTACATATTACGAAAGGGCATTTTTAGCTCAGCGTTTTCATTTTATGGCCGACAAAACCCTAAAATCCCACAATATGCTTCCTGCACGACACCAAACATCAGAAAGTTAGACAAAAGCCTATGAACAAATTCAAACTTTTATCTGCTTAAGAGCTACAGATATTTTCCCTCAGCAGTTGACGAAGACAGAGCTAAAAAAAAAAGAATATCTGCCAGAAAAATTTAGTGATTTGTCGGCCTAACTGGGCTGAACTGCAGACAGCGTTTGCACGGAGCAGATAGGTGACAAGTATGGAGACATACTAAACAATTAGGCAGTAAAATATCTATAGTGTGTAGAGTTATCATGTATTGGTGGGGGACACCTGTGGGCAAAGTGTTGTATGTGTGCCTTTGTAAAAATATATAATCAAAGACTTTAAAGAAAAAAAGATTTCTGACATTATAGCTGAATTCTCTCCCTTCTTCTTGTTTCCGTAGAGGTGCAGGACTTGATATTGCAGTGAAAAATGAGCCCACAGTTAGTAAAAAATCCCTAAAAGTAATGAGTACTGTCACTTTTTAATACTTTAAGTACATTTTGTTAATATTTCTATACTTTCACCTGAGAGAAAAGCTGATTCCAGGACCTATCATTTTGCATTAATGCATTATTGTTTTGTAATCGTGCCACTAATAGTAGTCATATCATCATGATGCATAAGAAATCCATCAAGCATAATTTTGCTTTATCACCCACACACGATTAAGAGAAGGACAAGAAATCCATGGTAGCTGTTTAACACCCATGTAGGCTGCATGTATTGTTTAAGGATACAGTTTCAAAATTAAGACAAAGGTTGTCGCTCCTGCGTCTGCCTTAAAAGCAGTTAAAGGCAGACACAGCGGTGGAGGTTGTGATGGGATTTGATCAGAGCAGAAGTAAAATGTGCTTCCACAGTTGAGCTTTTTGACTGCGCTATATATTCTCCGCAGGCATGTCACAGCTCTTCAAAATTTCTCAGTGTGAGACAAATATCAAAAATTCATAGAGTAGCCTCGGGGTGCGAGATTGAAAAAAACATGTACCACATTATTACCTTGTCACATGGGGAGATACACCCAGGACCCGTTTTGTTTCCTGTCTGTAATCTCGGGGCCACATCACTTTCGGCTCACAGAGCAAATTTGAACAATCCAGTAATCCAATCTGGTCACATAAAACCCAGCGACGTCCTGAAGACACAGTTTGAGCTGACAAATGGTTTCTGTGTGTGTGAGGTGACTAGTGGAGCTGTGTGGTTTAAGCTAAAACACTGAACTGATCTCTGGAGTTTATATTCTGCTCTGTTCTATTAAAACATCGAGGAACATTGAGGGCATGTCCTCTTTTGTGTTGTGCTGAGAGGACAGGCACAACAGGTATGGTTGTGTTAAGTCTGTGTGAAACTAAAAGCAGTTTTCCCAAATCCAGTGTGTGCACATGGGACTTCAAATATTAGCTAATTGCTTGAACATGTGGAGTTATGACTTTGGGAGCAGTTTAACAAAGAATTTATGTATGGTGGCATCTTTCCGCTCTCATAAATAACAAGAAACTGATGTCTGTCACGTCTTCCTGCCAGAGATGGCCGGCCAACTTTTTCATATAATAAGCAGTGATGAGTTGAATAACTGTCACAAGTAATGAATCTTAGAGCGGAGGGCTAAACTGCATCAAGGCTTTCAGAGTGGAGGCAGAGGCGTGTCTATGGATGACTTCACTATAATCTAATACAGGCAAGAAGACGGCCACAATTATTTGCTTACTACTGAACATGGGAAAAGTAGCTGCACAAATATCCTTTTTTCTGTCGTAGGTTGCTGCAGGGTGGGTCATTGTGATGTAAGTTTTTGATGTGAACAGATCCCCTCTCCGTCCACTCACGGTGCAAACTGTCGTCCACAATATCTCTGAAGCTCTAAAGGAGTATTTGGTCTTGTTCACAGTAAAAAGTGCGTCTTTAACTGGTCAAAAGCTTGTTGCAGGATTTCAGTGGCTGACTTTGCAGTATTAGCAAACAGAACTGTATCATCCACGTATTGAATGGTGTTCCATTTTGTTATGGTGGATGTAAACTATAAACCGGATGGGACCCCAGATTGAGCCCTGTGGGACTCCTTTTGACAGGTGTAACAAATCAGAGCAATCATTTCCTATAATCACACATTGCTGTTGATAAAACGGGTCGTCCTGAAACCATCTACATGACATAGAGTCAAAACCAACATCATGTAAACTTTGTAGAAGCACATTTTGCTCGACAGTATAGAAGAGTTAGTCAAATGAACAAAGAAGGCAGCAGAATATTTCCCTTTGTCTACAGCAGATGGTTTGTTTATCGTTAGTATCCAAAGTGATGGCAGTGACAGCACAGTTTTTGCTCTGAAACATGGCTGGTTTGGACCTAAAACTGAATTCCTGTACAGCAGATGTGCTCCAGATGTATTCCTTCTTGAGCCTACCTCTGTCGTTGAGGCTGTAGATGGAGTCCAGCTCTGAACCTTGAGTTCCACTTGCATCCAGCAGAAGCTTACTGGAAATTCCCATGCAGAGAGACTCCTTCAGACACAACTCTGGGAGAGGAGAGAGGGGAAATAATGTAAAAATGTAAATCCAAAACAGAAGCAACTGCATATTCTCATTTAAGGCATATTACAGTAAAGTCAGATATCGTCACTTTTATTGATGGCAGGAGTCAGGTGCCACTTTAAGAACAGCTATGTCCCCTCTTTAAGCAAGCTGCAGAGCATCTTCTCCAAGGTGATGCTGTAATCTAAGCCAGCGACAGGAAGCAAAGCTGAGATGCAAGAGTTTATGCATACAAGGAGACATGTGATAGTCAGCAGTTCCTTGTGTTTGAAAAGCAAAGGAGCAAAAAAAAAAAAAAAAATGAAACGGCAAAGTGGCCTGGCGGTGATATTTTTATATGTTCTGTGCTCACAGGAAAGGCAATTATCATCCCAGATACAGTTACACAAAGACGAATCAGATTTGTTTAGTCTGCAAAAATCTTAAACCGAACCGGTGGCCTTTATCCTCTCAAGCACATTTATAGTAAACTACAAATAAAAAAACTAAACCGCTAAATAAAATGACTCCATCCACCGTCTCTTAAATCATGTTTTCTGATCCCATCCGCATGACAGAAGCGGTGAGTCGGGCTGACAAATGGGGACGTTACCCTTTAAAGGTGGACTCTGAGAGTGTTGACATTGAGCTGGTTGCATATTTTAACAGTTGGTCGCTGCCAGATTTACCTGCTG
The DNA here is from genome assembly GCF_000690725.1 of Stegastes partitus. NCBI lineage: Eukaryota > Metazoa > Chordata > Actinopteri > Pomacentridae > Stegastes > Stegastes partitus. The sequence goes on from NW_007577899.1 coordinate 710,954, forward strand.
GCCTGTGCACAAGCCTCACACAGCCACCGATGCTGCTGCACAACAGCGTCGAGGGGGAGAACTCGAGTGTTTCAGTGGAACATTTGCATGTGCTGAGGTGAGCACCGTCATTAAAGTCTGTCTGCAGTCGTCCAGAAACCACCCAAATATTCAAGTTGCATATGGATGTTCTTTTTTCATAAAAAATAATCCCTTGAAGCTTTGAAATGTCTTCGACGTAACTCAGCACTATTTCTTCCTCTTGATCTATGAAGCCCCCACCTCTATCTGCACTACTTGCTGCAGCTCGAGCACACCAGCTCACTACTGCTGCGTTACACACCGACCAGTTGAATCACTGGCGTAATTTAGCCACACATGTTGAAGCCAGAAAATTATTCTGAAGAAGGAGAATGCTACGTAAAGTTCAGCCCTGCAGGTCAACAGGATTGATTTCTTACATTTATTATGTATGAAACCTCAATATGCTGCAGGTTGACGGCGTTGGCTGCTTATTCTGCTCATGTTGTGTCTTATATCATATAAAAAAACACCATATGGATATTATAACAACATTAAAACAGTCTTTTTTGACAGGAAAAGGTCATTTAAAAGGTTAATTTATTGAAAGAACCAGGAAGATTGGCTTTATTACACGATCCAGTCTTTATCAAAACTCAACACTTGCACCAGGATTTTTTGAATTTGTTGGATTTGAACGAAAGTCTATTGGCTAAGAATCACAAACTGAACCTCTTCCTCTGCAGTGGACACATGTTTAGTGTGTTTTCCTGCTTTAAACTCATCGCATGCTCGACTTGTGCCAAGAAAATGCCATTAAATCAGGACGAGGTGATATTTCACCGCAGCTGACGTGACAACATGTTACTCACACGGTACACTTAAAGGATCAGAATTTATCCTTGTTTTTTATTCAGGCATTCTTCGGTGACCACATTACGCACAATGCATCTAAAAGCTGACAGTTTTTGCCGGAGATTTGTGCGCCGTGTTAGAGAGGCTAATGTAACCTCATGCAGAGATGAGTTATGTCAAGTTATGTCACCTGTCAGACTTCACGCAGCTTCCTTTGGAGCTACAAAAGGTTTTATCCAACTCTTTTTACACATGCATCGGCACTGTTAAATGTCAGCGCGCTTTCCCTTTAATACATCAGCACTGTTATACAGCAGGGTTCGATGTCAATTTAAAGGGTCTTGATTTGACGCCTAGAGGTCAGGCTGTACCTGTGTTGTTGATGGCGTGCGTCCACAGCAGATGAGCGATGTCATGAGTCCAGGCCTGCCTGCCTTCCCTGTCCTGGGCTTGCAGCGTAATGCAGTCTTTGGTTTTCAGAGCTGTTCGGACCCAAACTTCGAACTTCAGTCCGTCTTCACCAACGCTCTGAGTCAGACCCATCTCACTGGTCTGTACGGAGGAGAGAGAGTGTACAAAGTGTGCATCTTGTCTTCGGCGTCTTCTCAGCCAGGAAATACAAGCACCTCAGATTTAACACAGAATACAGGTTTTCCACGTAACTCTTCAAACACAGAGAAATGGAAAGAAAGCAGCAGTCTGTACCTTGACGCTGTGCTTGTAGCTGTAGGCGGTGCGTCCCGGACCAGGACTCTTCTGTTTGGTGAAGATGACCATGTGCTGGTAGAGGAAAACGTTCCTGACGCCGGCCCGCTTCCTCCGGCCGCCTCCGCACACCGTCAGCTCGCCCTGGCGCACCAGCTCGCCTCGCTCCGCCACCGGGATCTGAAAACACACGCTCACTTTAGGATGCACTTATCCTGACCTCGGGGGCCTTCGTCTGCACAAGACACCATCGTAGTTTCCATCTTGACAGGCCATTCAAGCTCGAACCAGGTTCTCTTTGCCAGTGGGTTCAAGTGTGTTCTACTTGTTTCCAACACTGATGGAATTATCTCGAAACAATATTAAAAAAAAATGAAGATTACTGCATCTGAGAATTTAGAAAAATGATTTTAAGCAACAAAAACAAAAAAATTTCAGATCTTTTTCGAAAGAGCGACACTTTAAAGAGCTGATGTTGCTGCTCTGGAGAGCAAAAAGGACACATTTAAAAGCTGCCTTTGGTGAAAATCAAGTTATTATTCCTTGTGAACATGTTTTCATGGTGTTTTTTGTGTACTTGAAGACATTTTTTGAGCAAAATACGCAGTAAATGCCGCGGCTGAGGAGGCAACAGTGCCGGCTCACATTCATTTGAACAGAAAAGCCTCTAAATGTGTGACTTTCATACATAGATGAGAGTTTTTAAGGGTTTCATTAATGACCAGAGAGGTACTTTAGGGTCATCCTGAGTTGTTGACACATTTATGGCTTTATTATCAGAAGCCAGAAGCATTTTTTTTGTGTGTTTTAGAGCCAAATCTCAAACCCTCCCTCCTTCACCTACTCTAATTTGCGGTGAAGAGTTTCGAGACATTTCGACTACAAAGACTGAAAAGCCTTATTCTCATTTCAATAAAGAGAAGGACAAAGCAGTGTTATTATTACGAGGCCTTGCATGGTGACATATTCCCACTTCGTATGGATGCTTCTTTGTGTCGGATCTTTGCTTTAATTGGCCAGCTGAGTCATTTCTTTTGTAAAAATGTGACTTCATTGTTCATGTCAATAACAGGGTTGAGACTTTGTGATGCTGCTGCAACGCAAATCAAAGCCAGATAGGCGCTTGTAAAAGTCAACAACTGCATAATGCCGCTCCAGGATTCAATACTAGACTTTGCGAAGACGCAAACAACTAACACACACAAATCCCGCTGACAATTTCACTCCGACGATAAAATTAAAAAGACTCTTCATTTATGAGCAGCCAGAACTTTATTTTTAAACCTTCGAGAGTTGTGCGGGTCATGATACAAGTGATGCTCCACACACTCTATGGACACCCACCTCCACACCCACCCAAACGCACACACACACACACACACACACACACACACACACACACACAC
>NW_007577900.1:0-140899 GCF_000690725.1 Stegastes partitus
CAGGGCAATTGGTGCCAACCCCTTGTATTGTGACTGCCGCCTGCGCTGGCTGTCTGACTGGGTAAAGACTGGGTACAAGGAGCCTGGCATCGCCCGCTGTGCCGGCCCACAGGGAATGGAGGGCAAACTGCTCCTCACAACACCTGCAAAGAAGTTTGAATGTGGAGGTGAGTTTTTGTGCCAAACTATACAGTAAGCCGCATTAGTATTCGCACACAACTGATCCTTTTCTTTCTGGCATTTTCTTAGGTGATGTGGACAATTCAGTGTTGGCCAAGTGCAACCCCTGTCTGTCCAGTCCCTGTCTGAACCAAGGCATCTGCCACAGCGACCTGGTGGACATCTACAGGTGCAGCTGTCCTCCAGGATTTAAGGTCAGACTTACTCAGCCTACTTGTGAAAATCCATTTTAGCGTACCTCAGTGTGTTACAGGTCTCGAAGTGTGCACAGTTCTCATCATCTCTTTTCTCTGTCGCAGGGTAAGAACTGCGAGACTGGTCTGAACGCCTGTGTGAGTAACCCATGTGCCAACGGAGGAACCTGTCAAGTGAATGAGGATGATGAGGGAGAATACAGGTGAGGAAGCTTTGAGATCAGTACAAAGTAAAGAAATCTTCGTTATCCTGTAAATTAACTCCACATGATGTGTGTTCCACAGTTGCACGTGTTTACTGGGCTTCGAGGGCCCCACTTGCCAAACCAACATTGACGACTGCGAAGACAACGACTGCGAGAACGGAGCGACCTGCATCGACGGGGTCAACAACTACACTTGTTTTTGTCCCCCCTACTACACAGGTTGGTGCTGTTTGACTCAAGAAGCCCTGACAATCATCTATTTAAATCAACATGCTAAGTATTAAAGTATTAAATCTGCCAACATTTTTCAAACATAAAAGTCAGGATGTTATAAAATGCCTCACAAAACTATTTAAAAAAGACTTGATATTAGCAAAGAAATTTGTGATAAGCATTCATAACTACATTTTTACTTTAATTAAGCAAAATGTTGAAGTTACTAAGACTGTAATTCTTCTTTTTACTTGTGAAAAAATATTCAGTCTTGTCTTTGCCTTACCAATATTGTCTGATTTTTTTTTTTTTAAACTTTCTTTGAACACGAAAAACATCGAAAAACTTTACAGCTCTAAAAATATTATACAAAAATGTCATTTAGCTGTCTAATATACACATCTGATGTAACAGTGAACATCAACCAAACAAAATGATTAAAACACAAAAAAGAAGTTTGGAAAATTAAAGGAAGTAAACTTAAAAAAAACACTTTAGCTACACAGCACAACTCGTAATACGGTCACTTGCTACACATACATTGCAGTCAGACCTGCTGCACATTTCAGCAGCACTCAATCATCCTCCAGTTTTCAGTTCTAGACTTGTAAGACGAACGGCTGCCAGACCTTATAGAATTCATCAGCAGATCCTGTCAGAGGAGATCTAACTGTCTCTCGCTTCAAAAACTGCATAAGATCTCTATTCCAGTGACTATGGGTACGCGGTGTTTCATATTTCCACTTACGAAATTGCACATTTAGGTCCTCTTCCCATAAGCCCTTAATTATAGATAAGGAGGTGCAATTAAGATGGGAAATTAGTTCATGTAACTGTGTAACCACACCCTTACCGAGTGGATTTACAGCCAGGATGTTGTCTAACATGGTTTTATTTGGTGGATTAAGGAACTGGGCTAGATTAGTTTGTGCAAAGTCTCTAACCTGTAAATGTCAAAAAAAGGAAACCCTGATTGTTAGTAAGATTATGTTTCTAATTCAACTGATCAAATGAGGTTAAATTACCTTCATTATATAGATTTAATACATTTTGTCTCACAGATTTTAAAAGCAAAGTCCTGCAGTGATGGAGGGGAGATTGATTTTGAGCTATTGGTGCTGAAATGGAGATTAATATAAACCAACAGGATTTAAGGGGAATGTGTGAGTGTTGGGTTGTTTTTCTAGGTTTTATACAAGGTTTTCAAGACAATATGCTACAAATATATAAATATTAGTAGCCCAGTCATACTATTCAAAGTTAGATATTCCTCCTGATTGCTTTGGCCTCTGCAAAAAAAAATAAAAAATTTAAAAAGCCTTACAAATTCTTGGAGGTTTATTATTGCAAATGAATTCTGAAATAGATTTGTCAAGGGCTACAATCTTCTTCTCATCAGTACTGGCAAACAATGAAACAAATAAACTAATTTTGGTAAAACATTCATCTTGACAGCATTGATTGCCAGCAGCAAAGGGAGTGGAGTGCATCTTTGAAAATCACTCCTGATTGATTTAAAATAGAAAACTGCTCTGATTCTTGAAATAAGCAAAGCCTTCTATTTTCTCTCACTACGTACCATGCAATCTACTGTGTTACCTGTTTCTCTTCTCACTGACTGATTGAACTGATTGAATTCTGAAATAAATAAATAAATGAATACAAAGACCAATTACCTTATTTTTTTTTTATGTTTAATGCAAATTGTGCTTCACCCGACTATTCATCCTTGATTTAAAAATCAAAACTGACAATCAGTGGTTCTGGCTTTGTGTTGTACAGCAGTTAGCACTGTTTTCAAATATTTGTTATTGTGTAGGGGAGATGTGCGAAGAAATGGAAGATGTGTGCGCCCCTGGACGGAGCCCCTGCCAACATCAGTCTACCTGCCTCATCACCTCGACTGGACCCAAGTAAGCATTTGTTGCCAGAAGCACTAGATACAGAAAAAATAATGCAAAGTAGTTACTACTGGAAGCTAGATTTGTGTGCATTTAGACTGACTTCAGCATTTGTGTGTTGCAGATGTGTGTGCTCTCCTGGTTATGTCGGTGATGACTGCAGTGTGGACTACAATGACTGCGAGGAGCATCGCTGTCAGAACGGAGCTCAGTGTGTGGATGAGCTAAATGGATACTCCTGCATCTGTGCTGAAGGATACAGGTGGGAAAAGAACTAATGAAGCATTATTTTGGCTGCTTACAGTAGTTTCCTCTGATTTACCCTCGCTGTCTTCCTCTCTGTAGCGGCCAGCTGTGTGAGGTTCCTCCGTCTCCACTGTCCCTGTGTGAGCTGGCCGACTGCCAGAACAACGCCCCCTGTGTGGAGCGAGGTGGGCGTGCCCTCTGCCAGTGTCCTCCAGAGTTTGGGGGGCCACGTTGTGAAAAGCTGGTCAGCGTCAACTTCATCGACAGAGACTCCTACCTGCTGCTCTCTGACCTCAAGAACTGGCCTCAAGCGAACATCACCCTACAGGTAGCCACAGAGTCATCTCTGGGATTTCTGCCCTCTCTAAAACCTGAATTATTCAAACACCCAATGATCTCCCTGCAGGTGTCAACAGCTGAGGACAATGGCATCCTCCTGTACAATGGAGACAATGATCACATTGCAGTGGAGCTCTACCAAGGCCATGTCAAGGTCAGCTATGACCCCGGCAGCCAGCCAGGACACGCTATATACAGGTAAGGTGTCATTTACAAGCCTTACGTTTCCCATCACTGTTGGTTGATTCCTGATGAAAATTAAATGAATTGATTCACTCTGGATCATGTGTCCAATCTGTGTTTTCCTCTTTCAGCACTGAAACTATCAACGATGGTCAGTTCCACACAGTGGAGCTGGTGACCTTCGACCAGATGGTGAACCTGTCTATTGACGGGGGTCTCCCTACCACAATGGACAGCTTTGGGGCGGTGCGGCCCCTCAACGGGGAGGCTCCACTATACGTGGGGGGTAGGGGCCCTCTCCAGAACACACCTCCCTCCTCTGCAGGCACTCTTTAACTACTACACTACTGTCAATCACCACCCCTCCCCCCTCGCTTTGTCACCACCGCAACCACTCCCCTCCTCTCAGCCATGCAACCCCTCAACCCCGTCCTACCTCCAATCAAACCCAAACCCTGTCCTCCACCCGCACCATCCCCACCTTCAGTCATGACTGTGTTTGCTAGGAGACACATTTTAAAAAACATTTTGTGTAGATCTCCCGATACACATACATTTGCAATGAAAAAATAACAAAAATGGCAGATCATAATTTACAGTGAACACACAATATTCCACTTTATATACTCTTTGCCATTGCAGCACTTTTTTACAGTGTGTAAACTACGCCCTCTAGTGATAGTACCAGAACAACTACCAGGCACAGTCTTCACTCTAGATTTGTTTTGTATTTGCATGGATTTTTTTGATTTTGCACAAGATGCAACTGTATGAATTTGTGATGTGTAATTTAGCCACTCTTGACATTCACAGAATCTGACATTTAAAATGTTAAATTGTAGCTGAAGAATGTGAACTGAAACATTTGTCACCATGAGAGTTTGTTCAGGAGTGGCTCAAAATTTGTAACCGTTAGTTTTACTGCTGTGGTGTGCTGTGTTGTACTGTGCTGTTCTTCATTCATACAACACTACAGAAGGCATTTTCTCATACCTCTTTGTCTTTTGCTGTCCTCTTTTTCAATCATGGTGTGTCCTGAGGTGCCAATGAAAAAGATCTAAATATTTAAAATAAGAGTTGCGTATTTAAATTTGAGAAACTGTACATGCAGGTTGGGACACACATGCTTGAAAACGCCCTTCTCCATTACACTCATACCAGCCCTGTGTTAGCTGTTGTTTGTGGTCCATTCTGCACGTCTTCACCCGAATAAACATCACTTCTCCTCCTCCTCCTCCTGCTCCAGGCATGCCTGTGGACGTACACTCTGGCACCTTCCGTCTGTGGCAGATCCAGAACGGTTCCAGTTTCCATGGCTGTATCCAGAACCTGTACATCAACAACGAGCTCCAGGACTTCACCAAGACCCAGATGAAGCCCGGCGTGGTACCGGGCTGCGAGCCCTGCAAGAAGCTCTACTGTGTACATGGCATCTGCCAACCTGATGGGGTCCAGGGACCGGTGTGCCACTGCCAGCCAGGCTGGAGCGGGGCGCACTGTGACCAGCCTGCCACTAACCCCTGCCAGGGCAGCAAGTATGTTAACAAATGTGGATCTGGTTTTAACCACTTATGCACATGAGTTCAGCGGTTCCCAATCTATGGGTCGCACCCTCTCTGAGGGGTTGCAAGATAAAATGTCAGACAAATGTACTGGAGTGAAAAGTACAATATTCCCTCTGAAATGTAGTAGAGTTGATGTATAAACTCACATAAAGTCAAATATAACTTCTGCAAAATGGTAAATGCACTTAATTTACTTAAACTTTTTAAATGTTGCAAATCCACGCGGCTGCTCCTAAAAAATCTGCTTAACTGATTTATTCATTGAGCTTGAAATCTGATTGAGGTTATTGCGTCTTACTAGATGTGTCCATGGAAAGTGCATCCCACTGGACGCTCAGTCGTACCGCTGTGAGTGTATGGAGGGTTACCGCGGCGCCCTGTGCAACCAGCAGGGCGAGCTGTTCAACCCCTGCCGTCGCCTGTCCTGCAAGCACGGTCGCTGCCAGATCTCGGACACAGGAGATGCGTACTGTCACTGTGAAAGTGGCTACACCGGGGAGCTCTGTGATGCAGGTTGGTTTGCTTTCCGTGTCTCCCAAAGGAAAAGCACTTCAGAACAGTGACATGATTAACAACTACACTCATGCATTTGGGTGTTCTTACTGTTTTTCTAGAGTCCGAGTGCCGAGGGGAACCTGTGCGAGACTTCTACCAGGTACAGCGAGGATACGCTATCTGCCAGACAACACGCATGGTCTCTTGGGTGGAGTGCACCGGGGCCTGCGACACGGGGGCCTGCTGCGCCAGTCAGAGAATGAAACGCCGGAAATACACCTTCGAATGCAGCGATGGAACCTCCTTCAGCGAGGAAGTGGAAAAGACCATCAAGTGCGGCTGCGTGGGCTGCATGTAGCACCATTCACTCACATTTCCTGCCACTGCTGCAGCGCAGAAGATGGAAAGAAAGTAAGGAAGGAAGGAAGGAAAGAAGGAAGAGAGAAGACTGGAGCAAAGCAAAGGAGGGAAAGAAAGAAAGAGAGAGATTATAAAGAATATATATAAAACCTCTATCTATATATTATGGACAACAATGTTTGTAAAATAGGACATTTCCTCCCCTTCCAAGGGTGTGTGACCTACAGTAACACAGAGAAACCAACATCAACAATGTAGAAGTGACAACAACAGCAACAAAACCATTGTATCTGCAACATTGCTCCAAGGGGTCCAGAGATTTTAAAGGTGTTGCGCTCCGAGTGAGGCATCCCTCCAACCCAAATTATCCAGTGTGAATTCCCCATCCATCAGTGAGGCCTCTGACAGCCTAGCCACCATCTACCATCTTTACTCCGTGGAGGCAGCGAGGACAGCGGGGTCCAGCCTGGCTAAGAACGACAGAACAGGCAGAGAAAGACGAAAAAACAAAAAAAAGAAGGGAAAAGCTCAAGAGGGATAAGAAGAGAGCTGGACCGTTTGACTTGGCAAAGCTATCTTGAGTTGAGCTTGGCTGGGTTGCCTGGACTTGGGCTGGATATGGTTTGGGTTGAGTTAAAGTTGTTGTTGGTTTGGTGTAGCAATTTCTCTGCCAGGATACAGTCATCCATCCACACATGTACACGCAGAAGTGAAGAGAAAGAAAGAAAACGTAGGGTTAGAGCGGCACATAATCCTGTGCAGATGTCGTGGCTGCGAGGCGAGGTGGTCTGGTGTCACAGTCGTTTTGCTGTGTGGTACCGTAACATAGAAACTCCATATAAAAATAGAGACTGCACTGACTAGCAGCACTGAAAACAACAGTTCATCCACCTCTCTGAAGCACATGATCACACATGCATGGCATACATACATTTTGACACACAACGTGAGAGGGCTTGTGTGGTGCAACTACTCTATTCTGTTCCTACAGCAGACCAATCCGGCGCTGGCAGTGCCCCCCGTGGTTATCAGCCCCCCCAGCATGTATTGCCTCAGGGTTAGGGTGATTTGCAGAAACCCGCCCCCCTTTTGAGCAGGAGGCCGATTAGCCCTGCTCCTTTTGATGCCTGCAGTATTAAACTTGTGCAAACTGTTGCATGTGTGGAGAAGAGTTTGCCAACAACTATGTAGAACTTCTTAATATCATTATAAATGTTACTACGAAACAAAAGGTTGCAGAATCATCTTCTGAGTTTTGTTTTGTTTCTGTCTAATTTCTCATATTGATTTATTTTTATTTTTGTTATATTTTTTTGTTATATTTTGTCTCATGATGTAACCTAACTCCTTTAGCTGCCCCAAACCTTCCCCTACAACCCTTTATATAGAAATGCCTAACAGATTCTAATATATATATATATTTGTATTTCATTTTGGTATAGTATTTTTCTATGTTAAAGAGTAAGTCTGTTTCTGGAAGCTTTGGGACTGGTGGAAAGGCATTCAGTTGGTTCCCGAGGTGTTTTTATTTGTTGATCTCACTTGCTCCAACAAGGTAATTAATTACGTTAATTGGCCAAAAATGCAGCAGCTGGTTGGCCTTGTTGTATAGGAGGCAGTATTGGTCTAGAAATATGTTTAATATTGTATATGTTGTCTTCCATGTGAATATTACATCTAATTCATGAGAGTCTGTGCTTGTTTTTATTTATTTTATCTAAAGGCGTTTTTCCTGTAGAAAGTGAAAAGCATAAATGTTGCTGGCATTCAGATATTTTCCAAAATTTAAAAAAAAAAGATTTTAAAAAAGGCAAAAATAATTAAGAAAAAAAAAATAGCATAAAAAATCTGTAAGGTATTTGTTACATCACTTAATAGCGAGTTACGGCAGTGTTTTTCCTCCTCTCTGGCTCAGACATTCCTCATTTTGCTGCAGGGGCTGGAGAGTTCAGAGATTAAGAGATGTCCCCCTCAAACTCACCTGGTGATTGAACACACCACACTTCAAGGCTTCCGATTGTTTTCATGTTCATTTTTTTTGTTGAAGTGTGCATTTCTATCATTTGAATCTTGAGAGACGTTTGCCACGGAAAGGAGGTGCTTTTAGTTCAACAGAGTGAAAGTAGTCAAGCTCAACTGATCATAAGCTGCTGTCAAGCCAGAAGAAACAGGATGAAGTTGCCTCTGTGGACAATGATCATGTTAAGGTATAATCATCCTAGATCTCTTCGCACAGGCAACTGTGTGAAGCATTACATGCCTACTACTGACAGATAATAAACGAGAAAGGTCTGGACATTTTCAGTCTGTCAGTACTGACTGGCTATCCATACAGAAAAAAAAAGAAGAAATGGTGCCAATTACAGTGAACAGTCATACCTGAATGTATAAATGTGTATAGATAAATATGACCTATGCTTATTCATGAAGTGGTAACTTTTAGCTGTTATTTAGTTTCCAATGTAAGATATAGAAATCACATCCTGTTGAAGAAGTGACAGTCCATCGGGATGGCGTAAGGCATTGTTCTCCCTGCAGATTGGGATTGTGTTTATCCATTTTGCTGATCTAAATGTTAAAAAGTCTCTTTATAGTGTGAAAGGCTGCAGACCCAGATCTCAGCTCGGTACAATGTCACATCACAGAGCTCCTATTCATATTGCTACCCATTTGTTTTACATGCTGTTGATGTGATCCCAGTGGTGTACAATAACATTAAAGAAGATCTCATAAAGGATACTGATGAACAGTCACTGTAATACTTAGGCTGTGCGCCTCCTAAAGGTGCATATTTAGTCGAATGTGACTTTCTTTTCATGTCTCCTTTCCTTCCTCTGCACTGATCTGTACTGGACTGGTGCATTCAACTTCCTGGTAGACATCTTAGTGGTGCTTGTGCTATATTGAGATGTAATTCAGTTGTCTGGTCACCTGACCAGAAACACAGATTTTCCATCCTATGAACTATATACATAATTGTTATTGTGAACAACACAATGTCTCTGTTGTATTGAAATGGTGCAAAAACTTAAGAAATATCCCTGGTTGGGTTCTGTCTATTTGCTTTTATGTTACAGGACTGATGGTGGGATTGAACTGAAAAACTCAATAATGCTGAATGTATGTAGTGCCACCGACAAAATGTTTACCAAACCTCCACTCTTTTCATTAATTAAACTTAAATGTGTGTGCTTTTAAGGGTGTGTTTGTCATTTTTGTCTCTTACTTGACCTTTTTTTCTTCTGATAGATGAGGCAAATTCCCTCATTATTATTTTTTTTTTTTTTTTGCATGTGTCAACTGTTGTTTCCAAAGTCTGGACTGAGCCTTCAAGTCTTGGCCAATCAGACTTGACTTCAGCACTGGTGCTGAAGACACCTACAAATTACACCTCCAAACAAAGATCGCTCTTGTTCGCATCCCAAAGCATAAGGATTGGAAAAGAAAAGCTGCAGCTCGCTCTATCCAAGAGAAGACAGACGGCCAGACTTTGAAAATCCCTGCTTTAGCTAGAAAAATGGAAGCTTGGAGGGTTGCTGAATAGAGAAGCAAAGTATTATTTACAGTTTATCCAAAAATCTGAGCTCTTGCCTGGGAAAACTACAGATTATTTACTAAAGGTGGGGTGGTTAAGTGTTGACTTTGTAAGGTGCACATGCCACAGATCTGATTTTTCCTATTATTTTTTAAACTCATGAAATAGAAAAATGATTGTTTGTCTCCATGTGCCAGCCCTGTGAATGACTGTTGGCTTTTCCAGGATGTACCCTGCATGTCAGCCAATGTCAGCTGGGACACACGCCAGTCCACCTATTTAAAGGATAAGCAGGTGTACTTGATGGATGACATAAAAAGCTAATTTTTTTAACAGGGTGTTTGCTGCAGTGGTTGTATTTACTCCGGTTCATTCCAAAAAAAACAAAGCATGTAATTAGTAAAGGGTTGCCTGAACTGTACAATATAAACAGAGTGAAATACTTGTACTCACCCTGGGATCTAAGCTGCCAAACAGCCCAGGGAAGCCGCTGTGTTGCTGCCCTTTAACAGAAGAGGGGCGGTTAACCATAATGTAGACAGACACTTTCACTGGGTCATTGAACAGTCATTGCTTCAAGTGGAAAACACTCCTCACTTCGTAGTTTAACAGCTCAGTGTATTTTTTTCCAAGAGATGCTGCTGCTGAGGTCCTCACCGTGGACTCCTGCACCGTCTGTGATGCAGAGAAACCCCTGGTGAGGGTCAGTCAAGATGCTCTCGTGATTTTGGCCCAGTTCGGTATAACACCTTTATTAAATTTAAGTGAATGAGCTTTAATCCTCTGTTGTCTCTCCAGCTTCAGTTGGAAAGAGAACGTTTGCAATGTCACAAATAAGGTGAATGAATCATCACATCACACTGGTTTCAATGAGAGGTTGTTCATTCACCCTGTTTTCTGCAGGGACCGAGGAGACAGAGGCCAACTGTTTACCAATCTGTCCCACAGTGGGAGCTTCCTGCGGCGATCAGGACTCTGGCCCGTGAAGCCAGATGGCAGGTCATGGCAGGTCCCTGTCATGAGAAATGGCATCATTGGCTACATGAAGGCATTTCACAAGGCTGGCAGATTTGCCACGAAGGAACAGTCCTTCAGGAAAACCAGTGGCACAACTGCCCGGCTCTCATAAAGGGAGGCAAATATTTGCGTGGCAGCTCATAAAAGGGTCATTATGCAGCAAATTAGGTTCTTATCAGATGGTGGAAAATTAAACAAAATAGCGCCGCTTTACGCAGTGATTGGCAGGTGAGAAATCATTGTTTGAGCTTCTGTCTTAAGCTTTCCTCTTTTAATTATGTAGAAACAAATGCACAGGACAAAAGTGCATGCCCCTGTAAGAACCCTTTTTAGGATATGGATCCATCTCCAATTTCAACTGTGTCTGCTTAAAGAACATTAAAACAGTGGGATTTTAAAAAAAAGTCAAGAAACCAAACATAAAATTCAAACATCTTTATATCAACTCCAGCAAAAATACAAACTTCTTAACATAAAGATGTATCATTCTCGGGATTACCACAAATAAAGCAGGTATTTCTTTCTAATATACAAAATCAAAATATTTAAATAGCAACTGTAAAGAATAAACATGTTCAAGTCTGGTATTTGGTGGGCTGTTTTAGATTTGCTATATTCAATAGCCTAAATGGAGTTCTTAAATAACAATAAAAACACGGTGGACCTGGTTTGCATGTACAGATGGTTTACCCCGTTAAGGTAAATGACCATAATTAAAAAAAATAACACTGTGCTAAAATGGTATTTTTCCTTTGACAATACACTAACGCACGTTACTACTGTGGAAGTCAACAAACTTCACATTATGAGAACTTCTGCCTGACAGTCAGTGACAAAAAACAAAAACAAAAAAAAAAAACAGAGTAAAACCCCAATTCACTGTATACACAACTCAGAGGTCTGACTAGACTACCCCAAAAAATCATATCCAGCTTGTGAATTAATACGGGAAGGAATTATCACGCTTTAACGAACCAATAATGGGTAAAAGGCCGTGAACTTCATTTTATATTTCCCAATCAAATATACATCATTTTCAGGCCTTTGCTCTGAGGCATTATTGTTGGCAAACAACCAGAGTCATCTCAGGTTTTTCTAGAACAGCACTAAATGTGCAAACACAATTTTGGAGAGGTTTGGTATTGTTAAAGATCAGGGGTATAAATATAATGCTGGGTTTTGCGGCTGAACTGGAAGAGTTACTGAAACTGTCCCCACATTAACTAGATGTAACATGCAGAAGCAGGTAAAATACTCAAAGTCACCATTTTGAGCAGATAACAAAGGGTGCAATGGTCAGAACTGACTGCAGAGGTACACAGGGATGAAACCTGACCCCAAACAACACAAAAAAAAAACAAAAAAAACAATACAAACATTTTTTTTCAAGACACATACAGAGCACGTATGTCTGTTTTAACAATTCAGACTTCAACATCTAATACGACTATAATAAGAACAATTTTATGTTAATGCTCTGGGAAAATGGGCATAAAAATAAACCTGTCAGCTTGGAGTAAGTCAGAAATTCTGAATGCCTCAGTCAACATAAGAATTTGCAGATGACGCACGAGGCACAGACTGTGTGAACGGAAAGAGTTTGCACGCACTCCGTGAAGCAAATGAATGTTGACTGCCTCTCCTGGAATTGAAAGCTGTTCTAACTAGAGGACAGGAGTTTTCACATTTAGCGACACATTCTATTACATTACGTTTCATAAATAAGGCACCTGGTCACAACAGTCACATATTCACAATGTTGTGATTGGAAGACAGGCTGGAGATACAAAATGTCGACTTACTGTCCGTAAAAATTGTATTCAAAGCTCCCTTCTCATATTAAGCTCTCTGAACAGTAAACGCAGTGCATGCTATCATCTAAAACAAGAATTATATACAAAATGGCCCAAAAAAAAAAAGGAAACAAAAGGATGGTAAATGAACTGAATGTCACCTTGATAACTGTATCTCATGTTTGTCATCCCGACTTCTAAAATGAGGTTTGATAGGCTATTGTTATCTCCAGCCGTGTCGTAGAGTGCTGAAACATAAAGCCAAACAGCAACTACAACTGCTAGACATCATGAAGGACTTGTCTGTAGTCCCTGAACACAGAACAAATGCCGAGCTAATAAACCATCACATTTGCGTTGTCACACTGAAGCTTTAACGAAAGCATAAATGAATTTCAAAATCTGTTCCTTCGTATATTTGCCTACTGAAAAAGGTATTCTCTGATGAGTTATGTGAGTGTACAAAATAGATACATTTGGTCCTTCTGAGTAAATTCCAGATATGAGAAAATGAAAAAAAAAAAAAAGAAAAATCTATCTGTCTCTCTCTTGCAGGTCCGTGTTATTTCGAGAGTGATGTCCTGGTACGCTTTGCTGGGGTCTCTAAAAGCTCCTGAGCTCTCTTGGTTGCCAATTTTCTAGCACTGCGTGGCAAAGAGGATGCCTGACTTCTCTTTGCAGGGGACTTTAAAGCCCCGCTTCTGGTCAGTGTAGGTTCATCAGCTTTCTTGGCTGACTTTGGAGATGCATTCTGTGCTGTCATGGACTTTGTGGCCCTCTTAGGAGCTTGACTGGGGGTCCTACTCGAAGGGACTGCTGCCTCCATTTTTCGCTGAGATCTTGTTAGTACCTGGTCAGGTGAGGTTGGAACCTTGACATTCGCGCTCTGCTGTGAGGTTTCAACAGCATTCTCGGTACCTTTGATTTCAGCACCTGTACTTTGCGATGATTCCTTAGTTTGCATTTTTGCAGAAGTCACTTTATTCGCTGCAGGTTTTTCCACCTCTGGCTTTTCTGCTTCCATGTGTTTTTTATTGTTACTTCTAGACGTGTCGACAGGGTGAGGCTCAGATGTTTTCGGAGATCCTAGTCGTTGAGAACATCTCTTTGGCAGTTCTTTTTTTGTTGCATCTCTTGAAGCCTTGCTACTGCTCTGAGCCTTGACTGCCCTCGCTTGAACATTTTGCTTTGCAGACTTTTTCCCAGCCAATATTTTCCTTCTTTCCATTTTTGCTGCAGACTCTTTGATTTGTTTACTGACAGGTAAGGCTGATTTCTGTGCCTTCAGAGAAGGCCTCAGATTAGACTTAGCGGCAGACTTTGTTGTTTTCAGTCTTTTCATTTTGTTGGTTTTTAAGATTTTTGAGGCCTTTTTCAGTCTGACTGTGGTTTGCTGGACTTGCATCTTTCCTCGAATATTAGAATATTTCCTCAAGATCCTTGCACTAGCTGGATTCTTTGATTTTCCAGAGGATTTCTGGGATTCACCTATCTGTGCAGAGGCTTTGGCAGAGGAGTACGACTTAGTCAAAGTCTGAGTGGTACAGAGAAGTTCTCTCTCTTTCCCTTTGACTGCATTTGACTCTTGCTCCAGTGCTTTAGCGATTAGCTTCTGACTCTTGGGGTTGCTCTTTACAGGAGAGGCGATGGCAAACTTTTTTAAATGTTTCTTTAAGCGCTCTGCCTGTAGGCTTGGAAACACCCCCTGAGAGGTCCCTGATGCACTCGATGAGCTGTGGAAGCACAGCTGAGTTTCTGACGGAAGACGAGTATTTACCTTCTTGACAATGACAAGGGACTTTGTTTCTGTTGATTCAAGGAACCAGCGGCAGATACTGGTGAGATTAAAACCTTTCATAAAAAGCATTTGAACTGGTGAGTATTTCTGGTGCTCTGACGACTTTGGTTTACGTGCCCTGCGTTTACTTTTCCATATAGCTGCCTGTCTGTCTGCTTTGTTTTTGTATTTTGTGGCTGGCTGGCCTTCTTTGTCCATTTGCACCCAGCCTTTTTGCATTTTATCATACTTAACATTCAGATTTGTAATCAGGTGTTGGCTTTCTTCTCCAGCCAGAGTCTCAAGGAATTTGCTAGCCGTTTGTTTTGGGGGGTCATGTCTGGTTGTAATGAGAGGGACTTGTGAGCTGTGGGGCACAGATGATAACACTGCCGGGGGCCTCACCTGAGCTTTAGTTATCCTTTCTGGCATAATTCGGACATTAGAAGCTACATCACTTTGTCTTGCAGGAAGAGCACTGGTTGAAGGTGCTGCCAATCTTTGTGACCTCAAAGCTAATTTCTTGTTGTCTACTGGTTCAGTCTTACTGCTTTCACTCCTTAAAGGCATTCTGGTGGGTCTGTCTGACATGGAAGAACTTCCATCATCTCCACTTGCAGATCTGTCCTCTAAAGATGCTGCGTTCGGCTTCTGCATCAAAGCCACATCACTTGCTTCAGCCTCCTTCCGGAGAACCCGTTTACTTCTCAATGGCATAATCTGTGTTTGCATTTCAGTCTTTTCAGGACTTTGACTTTCTAATAAACTCGATACCTCGCTGTCAAGTTGCTGCTTTTCACTTTTACAATCATCTGCTACAGCCTTGGCTGATCTTAGTTTTTGTTTGGCCTGCAATCTTTTTTCTTCTTCACTTTTTTGCGTTTCTTCACTCTCTACTGGCTGAGTATTTTCACTGTTAAAGTCCATAGTTTCTGGGATTATGTTCTGTTGGGACTGCTCAGAGGCTGTGGGTTCGGATGGCTCGACTAGAGGGGACGTAGTAACAGGAAGTGGATGAGGAGAAGGGAGGGAGGGTAGCTGCTCTGTAGATGGAAGATCAAGGGTAGTTGTAGGTTTTGGAGATGAAATGTCAGTGACAGCATTTGAAGTGGGCATTGACACTGGAGTTTCAGGTGGCTTCTGTCTGGTTGATCGAAGCTGCCGTTTGGGTTCAGTGCTTTGAGGGTCACTAGGCTGATCAGAGTTCAGAGACAAATTATCTTGATCTTTCTGAACTCTCTTTTGTTTCTGAGTTTGTTTAGTCCTGGAGGGAAGTTTAGAGTTTGGGCTTGATGAGGTGTCAGAAGATGGTTCTGGCACAGGACTAGTGTCAACTGATTTTACAGGTGTGCGTGTTTCAGGTGGAGGTTCTTCCAATTTTTTGTTTTCACTGGTTGAATCAATAGTTGAATCAATAAAACTATTGTTTGGTACATTCTGACTAGATTTTGCAGGACTTTTACTAGGTGATGTGGGGTTACTTGCTCTACGACGCAGACTTCTGTCAGAAGCCGATATGGGTCTACCATTAACGTAGCCCACTATCGTGGTTTCTGTTTTACTCGGCCACTTTGAAGGTGGAATTTTGGTACCTTTTTTCCTTCGACAAGCTGGTAATTCCACAAGTGTTTCAAGTGTCTTCGAGGACACATCGTCATCCTTATCATTATCAGCTTCTGTCTCCAAAGACGTAACACTGTCGACTACTCCAGATATTTTAATTTCTGTCTCTTTCCCCTTTTGCTCCTCTGCTGAACTTGTCGTATTTTCCTCTTCTGTCATTTCAAAGTTGTCATAGTGTATCTGTGCTTCCGGTTGGAGTTCCTGAGGTTGCTCATCTTGCTTTTCATCCCTTTTATCTTCCTTTATCTCTTCATCAACTTGGTTCACTGGTGATGGGGTGCGACTCTGCCGGAGAACAGGTTCATTGCTGTGCGGTTTATCTGTTGAAAGCTGGGGTTCAGCTTCGTCTATGCTAATATTCTCCAATGGCTCCACAATTGTTTCAGTGACTATTTGCTGGGTACTTTCTTGAGACTCTGGCTCACTATCTTTTACGGTTTCAAATGGAGTTTGAGCGACAACTTCTTCACTTTCCATTGTCATCCCTGAATCTGCAATTTCATCTTGTTCTACGTCTGTGTTCACAACACTATCTCTGTTTTCTGGTGGGCACTTTAATGGAGATGAAGGAGCAGATTGCCCCTTGTTCTGACACTGATCTGTCTGACTAGTTTCAACTACAACATCTGCTTTACTCGCTGCTATCTCTACTATGTCTCCTGTTCCTGGGATCACACTCCCATCTGACTCCTCTGCGGGCATTTGTTGATTCATTGTCTCCCTGCAAGGTCCAGCAAAAGGCATATCCACAGGTGGTACACCTTCAGGCCTTGAAAGTATTTGTTTTGGGGTGACCAGTGTCATCAGCTCTGGCATTGGATTAGGACAGTTGCCCCTCCCAGCCAATGTACGAACAGTTTTTAACTCCCAGATATCGTCTGAATACATGTGTCCTCTGGTGCTTTTTCTGGCATTGCGTCGTGGGAGCATGCTGCGCTGTTGTTCTTTAAAACACTCCGTAATTGGTTTGTCAATAAAAACAATGTCACAGTGGCCAAAGTCAGGGTCAACCAATGACCTACAAGCAGAATCTCTGGTCCGGGGATCAAAGGATGCCTTGATGGTCTTCCTGGCAGTCCGCGCAGAGTCCGAAGGAATGGTCATGTGGACTGGAAACAGATTTGCTGGTGTATCTTTGGCATGCCCGAGAGTCTCTCTCTGCCTGTGATGTGTGTGACTAGCCTGATTGTGTCTTTTTACAGAGGAGCTGAGTCGAGCACTATGAGTCTCTGTCCTGCTGGATGAATTTGAGTTACCCTGTCTGTCCTCCAAAGTGTCAGTGTGAGAAGAAAGCACACATGACAACTTCTTACCAGCAGCAGCGTTGCTGGTCATGATTTTCATCTTAAGAGGTGCGTGATCACCGTGACGGTTGTTATCTGCATCCACCGAATTAGCAGTGAGAGAGGCCAAAGCCAGGCTACTCGCTGACCCAGGACTGCGAAGATCCAGAGCAGGGCCAGCAGTTACAGATGTTTTGAGCGACACGGCATTCTCTGGAACATTTCTCACTGTACAGCTGCTTGGGATCGAGTGGGCCATATCCTGGACTTCTGACTTAGGAGTGGATTCACGGGGAAATTTTAGCTCAGGCCGTGATTTCTCAGGGGTAGTTTCCTGAAGGACAGAGGTAGAGTTAGAGGCTTTCTGTGTATGGGAGGATCCAAGTGCTTTGACCTCCGTCTGTAGAAAACCTATGGCATCTACTATCTGTCTCTGATGGTGCGGGCATAGTTTGGCCATGAACTGTTCCAATGTAGATGTGGACTGCAGGTCTTTTGCCTTTGCAACACGGAGGTCTGGAGACTCACTAAAGAGAAAAGAAGAACAAAATATATGTCAGTGCACATCAACAGGAAGCAATATTGATTCATACTGATATGTGATCTGGAGAAAAAAATGCCAGCTGACTCTCAGTGCCTAACTAAAAATGTGGATCTAAATGTTTGTGCAAAATAATCAATATAACACATTTATGACAATGTTTATAGTTGCATATTTATTAGAAGAATAAGTGATTTTTAAAAGTGAATCATTCATCCAGTGAACTTGACCAATTACATTATTACAGCTACTACATTTTTCTTTGTTGCACAGGTGCTTTTTTTCTTTTTTACAGTATACACCAAGAAAAAATTATACATGCACAAGACATTTAGTAATGGTA
The DNA here is from genome assembly GCF_000690725.1 of Stegastes partitus. NCBI lineage: Eukaryota > Metazoa > Chordata > Actinopteri > Pomacentridae > Stegastes > Stegastes partitus. The sequence goes on from NW_007577900.1 coordinate 17,795, forward strand.
CTCACTTCGATTAAAACAAGTCAAACACATTAATCACTTGAAATAGCAAATACATTAGGGGCAAGTATTGAGTACATCAGTTTTGTCAAGTTCTCATGTTGAGTTTCTTAATGACTAGTGCAAAGGGTGACATTTAGATACAAGTGCTCAACAACTTAAGACAAACTATCCAGTAAAAGAAAAATCAAGCATCACTAAAGATATACAAAATCATCATTATTAATACGCATGAGGTTTTCGTTGTGCCAATACAAGTTTCATACAGTTAGCTGTACGAATAGTTGGGGCATATTTATTTTTTCAGTATTTTTTTTGGCTGAATATGCATCAGTGTGGCAGGTCTATGACTAAATTCTCTAATGACTTTGGAGGACATATATCACATTATGCCCCCCCAAAAATTCAGTAAGTATGAAATGTTTATCTTCAAGTCCTTCCCAAGCTGCACTGTAGTCTTTTAAAAAGAGATTTTAAAAAATGAAACCATAAATGAATTCATTCCTGAGGTGACATGTCACAAGGCTAAGTTAAATATTGAAAAGATAAATTGCTTTTCACACAGCATATACCGCAGCACAAGAGGTGCTGGCAACTGCAAGATAAACAGTCAGAAATAAAATTGATGGTCTGTTGACCAGTGTGTTTAAAAAGAGGAGAACTACAAAGTAATACAATACCTATATAACCTTTAATATAAATGCAAATACATTGCCAAATGTCATTCTATTAATGTTTTTATGTTGTAATGCTGAAATCTGTAATGTTGCCTTTTTTACGTTTGAGCTACAGCAACAATAGTGGATTAACTAGTGTTAATATTATTATAGAGCCTCCAATCTGTTTTGGCTTCCAGCAATATAAAAAGGAGGCAAAGTGAAATTTCATGGATCAAGTTGGTAACTTACGTGTGAAACTTGAAACTGTAAAAGTTTCAGGTGGTTTTAGTGTCAGTATATTCCAATAGAGGAATGGCCAAAACAATATAAGCATTTAGATTTTAAAATATTTAAAATACAGATTTCAGCTTTTTATTTTTTTATTACAATAGTCTCAAAAAAGTGGGAGGCCTAAAAGCTGTAAAGCATCAGCAGCAAGTGAGAAGACTACAATGACTTTTGTTAACATGCAGAGGTGCAGTTTTGGGGTGTTTCACTAAACAGTTTTTTGTTTTTTTCCTATTTAATCTATGCTGCTTGAGGCACTAACCTGGAAAGAAAGTTGTGAATTAAATACCCCATTGGTCAACATTATACCTGCACTGAGGTTATATTGACATTCATTATGTAACAGTATAAAATGAATATGACAGTGAAAAGATGTACTAAGGGTTGTTTTTGTTTGTTTTTTTTGGCTCTGAACGCAAAGTGATTTGTACAGCATGCCAAAATATCTCAACTGTTACTTTTAGAGATTTAAAAATAAGTTTTAGAGATTAAAAAAATAACATTTGCTGGAACTAGAACCTGACCAAGTTTTTTGCTAAGCTAATTAACATATCCCTGCTTGCAAGGTCTAAGGAGTAAAGTGGAGTACCTGAATAAGTAGTGGTAAGTGTTTCATCCCTGAGAGTTTTGCTCTCTGTTTCACTTAGCATTGCAGTAAGGAACTGACACAAAATACATGCCTTTTTCTTCCAGTGAAAGTAAATACCCAAGCTAACAAGCACAAGCAAACCAAATTACAACTGAGTTTCACTATATTTCACAAGCACACAAATGCGGATGCATTAACTCATCCACAATAGTCTTATACTATACATCTGGGACATAAATAATCTGGCAATTACGAACTACAATACGAGGGCATTTTATCTTACATATTTAGTGAATCATTAACCAGATTTTGAACTGGTTTAGTAATATTTCTGTGTCACAGTAAATATACTTAATACATCGATGACTGAACAGCTAACACACCAACACTCCAGTATTTGTTTTCAATAAAACATCCTCAAAGAGAAACTTTACAACCCACTCCCCAATGATGCACATGATTTAGTCCAATCATGCAAAATACACCCAGTGTCATCATTTATATACTGTGTTAAACCATATATACAAAGACTGAACGTATTTTCATGGACAGGGGTACTCTGTAGCTCTTTTAAGAGCCATATCATATGCAGTTGCAAAAAAAAAAAAAGACTTTGGTCCTCATATATTATATTTACCAAGCAAAGGATAACCAACTTGTGTCAGAATAAGGTAGGACAGTCTTAAATCTTTCCTTCTCACATCTATCATATAAGACATCTAAATATACCTTTTATGCATTATAAACTCTTGATGTTGTACTGTATTAAAGCTGTTTACATTCATGGTTACTTAAGTGATAATAAAACTATTAATTATCAATATTGATTAATAAATACTGCATTAACAAAATAACTCCAAATATATTATCAGTTTAAGAAGGTATCTAACAAAGGGGAAATTCTTTCCCAACTGTAGGAACAAAACAGTTCCTCCGAAGCAGGACACCATCAAAAAAACATGTGTCACAACAAAACAACAAACCGCTCCATCCCCATCCCAAAGAGGAAACAACAGAAATGAGAAAAACATTAAATAGAGCAGGGTGCAATTAAATACATAGGATACACTGCAATATTTACATATGGTTGAACTTTGATATTTTCTGCTGTCTTACACTTGATTTATGACCATTCTTTTTGTAAGTTACTCTCCTTCACTCAAAAAATCTTACAGTAAACTGTGTGTTGTGTGCATGAGAAATTGCTACATAAAACAGCTATGAGAACAGTAGACTGTGATATGGGTTTTCCAGATGAGGTAGTCAACCATCAGATTTGCTACAATAGAAGGTGAGGACACAAAGACATGATTCACCCTTCAATACACCCAAAGCGCTTCTTTGTCTATATATTATTTAAAGATACATTAGAAAATAAAGTGTGACTTGAGTAATGCTGGATGATTGTCAATGCAAGAACAATATAATTAATGACAGTGAATCCGTGACACGATTTCATGTAATATTCAATGAAGCAACAGCTTCAAGCTATTCTAATATTTTGTGAATAAATTATAAGCCATTTAGAGTGGTTGATCAGTTACAAACAATCACACTTTTTACGTTTATATTGAGAGAAAATGAAAACTATATATTTAAAAAAAACCTAACTAACTAAAAAGTCCCTGCATTTAGAGCAAGAGGTGGCAGTATACAAACAGAGAATAACAGAAGCCCAACAGGTTGGTCAGTAAGTTTCCCATCGAACATGCGGTTGTCTTATTGTTACAGTGTTACTAATACACAAGTGTGCAAGTCCCTGAACTGTATGTTGCTGCTGAACCAATTCTCACTTTAACATGTTTACAATCCAGACAATTTCATGTACTTTTTAATTGCTAATATCTGAGTTAACTGCTTGGAGTTAAAAATTTCCTCAATCAAAACATCCATGTTTAAGCAACACTACATTTGAAAGGCTGCAAGATTTGCAAAAACATCATTACCAAGATTTGCTAGAGCTTTGTGTCAACCTGATAAAAGAATAATGGGGCATGAGCCCATATTCTGAAGAGACCTGAGGTAAAAGTGATAATGCACAATGAGGTGTCCCGTTAGAGCAACAATGGACTAGGCTGAGTCAAAAATCAGGCAAAAATTCAATGAAAATGGGAACATGCCTTCTGTATTCAATCTGAAGGACCAAGACCCAAAATTAGTATACATTTTTAAGAAATGGCATCAGCCTGAGCTTTGGTGTATATCTCAAAATGGTTTCAAGATGAGAATGTTTATGGTTTGTTTCTTTTTCCCTTCCCAACTAAAAACCAGTTTTAGAGGTCAGCAATCAACTTTAAATCATTATCCATGCAGTATTACAAAGTGACAAAAATACATGTAAGTCTGGCCTTGTCTCTAACTGCACCCGCAAATCAAACCCATTAATGGTCAATCAAATATAACTAGACTCTTCAATGCAAAACAGCCTGACGTAATACTTTACATTCAATAATTCAAGCCAATGAAACAAAACAATTTTCACTGAATTTTTGCCTTGAGAAATAGGCGGTGTGTGTGTGTGTATTGAGGCATGATTGTAACCAGGTTAGCTAATTCAGCTAGCTAACGAATGTTAACAAGCTACAACAAAGTATTATCCTCAAAAAAAACCAAACAAACAAAAAAAACAGAGGATGACCAAAAGAGACAATTCTTCATCACATGCAGCAGGCATGTACGTATGTGTGTGTATTCTACATATGTATAGAAGTACAATGTTTTTGTATTTTGATGACGAGAAAAAAATAAGTAAAAGTTCTACTTTTGTGTCGCATCCCAGAGATAGTATATGAAATCAGAAAAATATGAGCCCTAAATCCTAAATCACATAGAACTGAAATGCTCTGAAGGCTTACATGAGCACTGAAATGCTACCGACAACCACTTAAGGTAGGTTGTGAAGACATCTGAGAGTAGGACACGCACACTTGTCAGTAAGACATCCTGAAATGTTACCTCAAAAGGCTTATTTGGGTATAGATGCTATCTTTCCCCGTTAGAGGTGACTTATATGAGGCAATGATTTAGCTGAGCATATCTGTAGCTGAGGTATATTTATATGTATACAGTAATGCATTATTTGATAGAGATATTTTCTTTGACTGACAAGTACTGCAGCCCAATCTGAACTTATCCTGAGTGCAGTGAAGGCAATGAACAAAAACTATTACCAATCATACAGCAGAGAAAAACATACCAAAAAAAAAAAAAAAAACGTAGGTGGGAAAAAACTGTCATGCTCGTGAAGATAACTGAGACTGAACAGGAGAGTGAAATTCAGGGCGACAGACTATGCCATTCCAACAGACTAGAATAATAAATAAATATTTTTGTTATACAATAGTGTTTTGACATAATAAATATTTTAGTGTGTGGACATACTGTTAAATGTCCTGTGGAGTCACACAAGTGCATTTGCAAAACAATGACAGTGGCTTGTATGGTCCTCCATAAACATGATGCATGGATAGATATTAAATATGCTTCCTTGCAGGGCCTGCACACTCAGATATTCAACTGTAGGTTCACCCTGAGCGTATGACCAGTACTGCGAGGAGACACTGAGGGGCGCCACATCCTTGGGCAAGCATTTGGCTCTGTGCGTAAAAGATACACGTATAGAGCATCAAATTATTATTTTTAAAGCGCAACCTAATCAAACAAAGTGAAATTAGTTTAAAATTTGAGTATAGAAAAAATTCTTAAACAGCAAGCATGCCTTCTAGGCACAATATGTATTGCATGAAGACATCTGAGTGTTTAAGATAGATGCCCATACACATACATATTAATTTACTAATGACTAAAGCGGGGAGTTAAAATTACATAACTTAACTATTAGGGATTTATGGACAACCAAGTCCGCTATTACCACTGTCTGGCAAATGCAATGGTTAAAAAGTACATAATTGTTAGTATGTAATGGATGTATTACTCATTTGATGAAAGGTTTTCATCCTGGAAATCAGTCCCACTCTCATCAGCACTCTCTTTTTTCTCAGAGACAATGTGCTGGGAGTTTTGGATTTCTTCTGTTTTGGGGGACTTTGAAACACCCTGTTCCTCCACCTGGCTTATCAGCTTCATTTTCTTTTTAGGGGGATGTTTCAAGGTCCCCAGACGCTCTTTAACTTTGTATTCCAGGGTGCTGTGTGGAATGCCATAGACTGATTGGGCTTTAGATACACTCATTTTCCCACCCATCACCACCACAATAGCCTCTTCCAGTAGCTCCGTGTTGTACTGTCGATACCGCCCCCGTTTCTTCCTTGGTTGCTTGTTAGCTAGGTCAGACTCTGAATCCATAGGATAGTTTGCCCCCAAGGCTTGGCGGTCAGCAGAGAAAGGCCAATATTCCTTCTCCAAACCTGAGCTATTAAATCCTCCGCTCTTTTTCTGGAACTGTTTGGGCAGAATGGAAGAAAGCTTCTTTCTCAGACCGTTCTCACAAAGTGAGCCTGAATATTCGGTAGAAATGGAATCCCAAGCTGGTTCGGTTCCTGTGGCCAAAACTCGCACCTGGGGAATCTTGAGGTCAAAAGATGATGAATGAGAAAGGGAAAAGCTGGAATCCCTGCAGGCCTCCTGGAGGCTTCCTTTCTCGTAGGCAAGTGACTTTGTCAAAAGTCCGGCAGCTTCCAACAACCTGGGTATGTCTTTAAGGTGCTCACTAGCTTCATTGCTGGTTTTGAGTTTGAGTAGGGCCCCAATATGAGTTTTCGAATTCCAGGAAGCAGGCGCATCTCTGAAAAGGTCACTGGGGCTGGAGTTGCGGTTATGGCTGGGAGGTGACTCTGGGTCGCTCTCCAGATCGGCCTCCTCTTTGATGTGGAGCGAGTATGCAAGAGGCGAGGAAGGCTTATAACAGGTGGAGTGGCCGAAATTCTCCCTCCTCCTCCCATCCTGTAGGCTCCTCATAAACAGCCCGACTTGTCCGTCCGCTCTCAAGGATCGCCTGATTGGATGGAAGGAAATTGGGTGTGAGCAGAGCTTGCACAGTGCCCTTTTCTCTTTTCTAAAGGAGGATGGGTTGGGGAGGGGAGGATGTTGGCCACTCCTTTATTATATGACCTTGCTTTGGTAACATCACTATCTTTATGAACAACTGACTGTGTGAATGTGCGTGTGACTTTTAAGAACAAAAAAGGCTCAAGTTTGACAATTTTTTATTAGCTTGCTTTGATAATTGTTTACAAATTTTGCATTGACATAAGAAAAAAAGAAACAAAAAAGAAAGGGCATAGAAACAATGAAAGTAAAAGCAAAGAAAAGGCACTTATTGGAATACAAAGTCTTAGTATTCCTGAGGCTCAAAAAGCACAGCCAGGAGGAGGGGTGATTTGTCATTGCAGTAAGGGAACTTTGCATGTGAATGTTAAGCAGGGCACAATAACTATGCCATACAAAATGACTAATGCAAATAAGGCTTTTGGCATTTTGTGTGTGACGTTACCACTGAACAAGCGCAGCAATAAAAGAGTAAGCCAGCAGAGGGTTGTTGTGTGTGTCAAACTATCAAACCCAAAACCTAACTGACCAACTTGAGTCACCAAAAAAATGCACAGTTCATTGGCAACTAGTAGTTTGATCAAAATCACATTTTTAAAAATGATTTAGTTCAAAGGCATAACACTTTTCCCCTAAATTATGAGTCATCTCCACTGCATGGGGGAATAATTTTCTCATGTCAACTAATATGCCTGCATCAATAGCTTCACATTTAAAAAATGTCTTGTCTCTTCCCCTTAGGGCCTTATGAGCTTAGTACGGGTTTTGACTACCTCATTGCTCCATATATCTTAAATGTAGAGAGTTTTTATATAGACAACGGCAACTTTTAGCATGCTGAGGACAGTGTAGACAAAAAGCAGAGGCAGGTCTACTCTGCTAAGACTAGATCCTATCAATTCTTCAAGTACTTCAAGCAGTAGCAAGTGAGAATGTAAAGCCACTGGTGCTTAGTTATTAAAAAAAATAAAAAAGTAATTAGAAATATGTTTAAATCCAGATGAGTAGAAAAGTATCAGGAGTCTTTGCTTTCAAAGAAAATTTAACATTACCCAACTACAAAAACAACAACAAAAAAAATCCTATTTAAATACAGGTATTGTCCTAAGTCTTTGATTTATTTTAAAAAATAAATAAATTGACAATTTTACTACGGTGAAGAAAATCAATACAGGAATACAATCCTAAAAAAAGGGCTTTTGTATTTTCTAATATTTGGTATCAGTGACCACACGCATTATATTATTATAAGCATAATAATAGGTGTCCAGGCAATGCTTACAAATTGGTATTAAAAACAACTAAATGCAATCCATTCTAACTTTACTTGTAATGTAGCAGTTTCCTCAACTGCAAAAAGTTTGTGCAGGGTTGTTAATCCTCAAAAAGCAGTTTCAAGTGGTATTATCTAACCGGGAATCTGCTACAGTAGTCTATGGGTAATTGTTCTGACAAAAGGTGGGCATTATGGATTACTCACCTTGCAAATAGGTGCAAAAATATTAGCAAGTCCTGTAGTAAATCATCATCACCATCAGGACAGCCAATTTCTGGCCCGAAATTAATGAACAGGAACCAAGAACAAGGCCATGATAATGGAATAATTTGAAGCCACAATATTTCATAAACTAACAAGATGCTGCCTATTTAGTCCCTAGCTGATATTACCAGTGACCTGTCAGACCAAAAACAAGGAGCAGGCAGCTGGAATAGCTTAAAACTAATAAGTTATTCACTTTGAAGGGCAGCATTTTAGAAACTGCATTCCCTAAGATGAGTGGGACTTCTATAAGCAGATTCAAGTAGTGGAAGCACTTGGGAGAGGTTTCCCTTGGTTGCATTTTCAATGTTTCTCTGCATCAGAAAAAAAAATGATAGCACAACCCTGTTTGTTGTCATTGATCTCCAATTTCAGGACTCAAATTTCAGGCCTCAGCTGATGCTAGTACAAACACCCTGTACACCAAATCTTTTGAAATTCATTTTGGTGGTTGTAAACTACAACATAAAAAAACATGAAAAAAACATTACTGCTTAAGGACTGGAGACTAAACAGAAATAAATGGTTCTTACCCCTTCAGCATGGTTGTGGCTGGAGAAAGGCTGGGACTATGGACAGGCAGGCTGCTGCTGTAGCGATTCTTTTTGAGCGACAAATCAAGGACTCCATCTAAAAAAAAAAAGGCAGGAAAAACTCCATTCACATTCAATGTTAGTTCAGCCTGGCCTATAACCAGTGCACTTGTTCAGTAACTCTGCTACAGATGATTTTCACACTACCTTGTTCACTGGGCTCAGCCAGGGGCTTCTTGATTGTGAGGTCAAGAGGAGCATCCTGGTCAGCCATGAGGAGTTTGCTTAGGACGGGGTTCTGGTTGTGTGCTGGCCCAGCCAGAGTGGCAGCGGGGCTGGTAGGTGGAGGAGGAGCCCCTGAGAGCAAGGGTGGGGCTGGCAGGCTTTGGTCAGAGTGAGGCTGGGAATCTGAGCGACTGTCCTGAGGGGGGCTGGTTTTTGAGGTATATTCGGCAGCAAACTGTCTGATCATTCTCTGAAGAATCTCTCGAGCCACTACTGGAATGTGTGGGTCTGAGAAATTTGGCACATCTGAAAGGAGAAACATATGGAGGTCAAATATGTTCAGTCTGCATTCCTTTACTGAGCCATAAGTGATTAGTCAACATGCCACCAAACACACCAACTACATTCTGAGAATATTTTTCAGAGTAAAATCTTGGTCCTTTGTGGTTTTATTGGTGCTGTAAGAGCTGTAGTTGTAGCAATTGAAGCTAATGTGCAAAACATAAGCATTCCAAAATGTAAAATCATACTAAGCGTTCGATTACACCAACTTGTCTGCAGACAGGTTTTCTTATACAAAGCTCATTAGTGTCATAACATAGCAAAATACTGACACCCACCTCATCACTGAGGCAGTAAAACTCACCTTTTCTGCAGAGGACTGCATTGAGAAATTCCTCGGCTTGTTTCTCTAATCTGCTGATCGTGATCTGGTCTTTTAACAAGAGGGGTTTGGGTGTATCTTCAAGTCCCTCCTTGTTTAATCCAATCAAGTGTTCCTATCAAATTGAAAAGTGTTAAATCAGTGACCTTTAAACTTTAACAGGACACATACATACTTAAAAACACATTTTTTTATTGTTAGATGAGTGATTTGATCAAACAATGACTTATTCTACTTAGAAACCATGAGAGCACAGGAATCTTTAATGCACTTCTAACATTTATTTTATTGTCTGCTAAATCCAAATCTATAAAGAGTCTGGATTTTATCACACATCCTATGCTCTTTAGCTAAAGCGACAGTTTAAAAAGCATAAAAGCTACAAAACAACACAATTTAGCAAGACAGCTTCAAGTTTTTCCACCTACAACTGAATGAAAACTAATGGTCAAAATATGAATGACACAAAGGAACAGAGGGGAAAAAATCTACTTACTTTTACTTTGTCTCTTCTCAAACAGCAGAACAGACAGTTTTCATCGAATGACCAATCAGACACTGCTATAGGTTCAAAGTCTGTCGACACAAAACAAATGAGAGACAAAGAAAATCAGTTGTGTGACAAAATGTTTGTCCTTGATTTTTTTCTGAACTACTAAGCAATCAGTATTTAACTTTGTAACTTCAACCGTTTTTATTGCAGAACTAAGTTTATGTATACTTTAAACAGACTTGACAAAATGACAGCATTACTAATAATAAATATAGTACAGAAATATTTAAGAATGTGTTCTTTTAATGTCTGACTGACCTTCACACAGTACATTTTGTTTTAAAACTGTCTCTGTATTATCACCAACACAGTGACCATACTGTCTAGACACAAGTAGAATGCAATCATAAATAATGTCTCTTTTGAAACCGACAGTGTCTCATATTCAATTTGAATTTTTTTTCAGTTCCCAACTCAATAACAAGGCTCTCGAGAGAAATCTATGAATGAAATGAAGGAGTGGGCCATAATGAAAGAGATTTGAATTGTTTTAGTGAGACTGGCCAAATCAAGAATGCATTAATACATTTCAACAGAATTTACAAAAGGAACTGCTATTGTTGCTATTGTCTACTTAGACTCACTTAAAATTTCATGAAAACACCAATAATGCTTACTGTTGTCTCACCGACAGCTACGTTTACATCATTGAAAGAAAAAAAGAAAGAATATAAAGTCTTGAGAGCACAGTAGACTTGTACACTGGCCCCACGCCATCCAAAACACCAACTCTGTAGCAGCACAAGCCATCTTCTCTTCTGCAGTTAGTGAGGCTGTCTTGTCTTGACTGAATGTGCAGGGGTACCAGATGGTACAATGGAGCAGCATTGTCATAATAAGCAGATAACAGATTACACTGAAACCACAACACATTCATTCATGTCATGTGTACACTGGTATGATCATGGCCACTATTGTGATAAATTAAATGGTCTAAGATACTCACCTTTAAATAATTTGAGGTCTTCTACCAGCTCTTCGCCAAAGAGACCTTCGAGAATACTCTCAAAACCTGAGAAAAAGGACATAAAATCTAATAAATATGCAGTTTTTAGTAATGATCATTCAGTGACAAGCTCAACATATACCTTCTGAACTCAGATTTGTTCATATTTACTTCTCATTAGGGCTTGGAGCTGAAGCCAAAAGCAGCAACACAGAGATTCAAAATGAATCACTGTTTAAAGGCAACCTTTTTTGCCCGAGGGCCCAAATTAATTTGGTGTATTCAAGAAAAAAAAATTAGTTTGGGACTCGTCTACTGTACATCACTGAGATTTCCTGTAATGATGTCTTAGCCATATACCCAGATTTGTCTTTGCTTTTCCATTTCAACTTGACAACCGCTGTAAGCAACCCTTTGCTTCTGTTAAAACACACATTATAAGCTTTCACCCCAGGTTTTTACTTCAACAGTAAATACATGCACTCCATCCTCCTGTTGCCAAGCAACTAAAGCACCTACAGAGTTGGGAGTGACTGTATGTTGCAACATGAAAAAGAAAAAACAGCCAGTATCAAGATTGCAAGGTACTGGTGTCAAAGTATCCTATACAATGTTGGAGATCAGGAATTCAAACAGAACCTGATTCTCACAGTTCATTAAATAACAGTTTACAGTGGAGGAAAACTAGCTGCAATTGCCAAATATTCTACATCCCATACGCAGGTTGAGGAAATATTTTATGCATAACTAATGTGATGGTGGTATCCTACAGTCTCAGCTGTTTGAAAGATATGGTGCGTTATGCTGCATAAGACTTCACTTAACAGTGCATTAACACAATATGCAATGTGTGCTTACTGCCGCAGGGTCAGAATAACCAATCCAAAACAACTACATGCGTTAAATCAAGCACTAAAGAGGTCAAAGAGAACATCTGTCTACTGAACTGGATTTTAAATGAGAGTGCACTTTTCTAAATGTGTCAGCCACTGAAAGGCCAAAAGTAACGACTCACACCATCACATTAAAGCATATAAACATTAGATAGACGGTTCCTAAAAACCTGCATGAAGCCCATATCTACAGAAGCATTGAAAATTACATTTATTAGGCCTATACAAAAAATATGACAAGTGAAATTAGCCAAATTATTTGAATTGGTCATCTAACTACAAATCATAACAAATGCTACACTGCATCTTCACAGATGAGCAGAGAAAGTAGTGAGAAAATTATCAACCCTTACCATCCACTCTCTTCCAAAACTCACAGTGAATTCAATAAAAGCTGTCATCTGTTAAAATGCCTCACTCTGCTTCCCTACAAATTCCCACCCACTTTTCAGCAGCCAAACATAAAGAGAGGGAGGGGGGCGAAGTGGTGAAGCACAGCCTTGCCTATAGCTGCAGCGTGAGTCTGTTTCTGGGTTAGTGCACAGGACTTCAGCTGAAGCTATCCAATCCTATTTCTGAAATATTTCAGAGGCACGGGTAGAAAAGTAGGTCATCCACTTTCGTTTGACAGAGCAGCGCCATGACATCAAACTACTCTTCAGGAATTCAGTTTAGGGCATTTAAAAATGTGTCATACTGTAAACCATGACTTTGAGGCAATATTACACTTTCCTACTGGCAGAGGACAGTGTGTTATAGTGGCTGATGAAAAGAACCTTTACACGCAAGCCTCTTTAAAACCCAACCATTTTGGAACCAGCAACGTAACTTAAGAAGAGCAAGCTGTGTACATGTGCTAACGATAAAATATTGATAGCGTGTAGAATTGTAATGTAAGCTCTAAAAAATAAATGAGCATATAAAAAACTGAATAATGGCCAAAGTTAAAATGCCCAATAAATAATGTTTATTTTTTATTTTTTTAAAACACCAACAAGCTACTGCATTGTGTGCACTGCACTTTGTTACAATTAACATTGTGTAGAAATAATACCAATGTTCAGCTTTAAAGGTGTATTTCCTGTCTGAAGGAACATTCACCAATTAATGACACTGACAAGGGAATTAGGCCATCATTGAGCGGCGGCTGCTGTTACACATATCTGGTTTGCTATATGGTGATCAGATAGCCTCCAGATACAATAATAAGCACAGGTACATGATGGAGAAAAAAAAAAAAAAAAAGAGTATTGCATAACACCTACCCATTAATATTAAAACTTAACAAGGACTAATAAAAAGACATTGATGATAAAGATATATTGTTAATGAATGAAACGAAAAATATTTTATTTATCCCAGAAGGGAAATTCAATGGGGGTAGCAATATTCATCTATTGTAAAATCCACACCTTCCTGCTTTTTTACTGTATTTCCAGCTATAGAGTAAAGCTTGTCAGTCATGTCAGTCATGTACATGTATCTGAGGAGAATAACGATCAAGGAAAGCTAATAATGCTATTTAAAACCCTTGTTGGCTTGGTTTCCTCTTTACTTCAAGCACATACTGCAGCTTGCCTTGCGGCAATGTAGAGCTGAGTGAAGGCACAGATTAAGTCTAACAGAGGTATACTGACCTGAAAAATAAAACAAATTTTGTTCTGGAGATTTTCTTTAACTAAATACAATTATTCAAAATACATGTGGCCCTTTTGATCATGAAATAGGGAATTATTACAAAATAAAGGAAGATGGCTAAATTTATCTAGCATTGCTGAAGCGGACGATAAATTCAAAACATAACTTACAACCATATTGTTTAAGGGCAGTATGAAAAAAATATGTACCATCCAGCGTTGTTACCACAACACTAATATGACTAAGGACCATTATGAAGACATTTTTGAAGTGTATTTTGAATAATGAAAAAATACACTTCGGCCAGAATTTTACGAAGTAATTATTCTACAGATAACATACTATGTACGTAAAGTAGCAAAGAGGACTGCGATAATACAGATATGCCCCTGAGAAACCTTCTCAGGGGCATATCTGCCAGCGAATAGCTTTCAATCAAGGTCTTCCATATGGGACACCTGCTGACAGGAGAGAAATTCCTCTTGGGCAAGTGAGATTTACTGACATACTTGCACTTACATTTCAGCCTAAAATAAGGTTTACATTTGACTTTTGTGAAACCACAAGGAACTCTTTCATAACTTGGCAAATAACTTCAATTAAATATGAACCACAAACCTCAACCATGAAACTTTCTAGGTCTTTCATGGAGCTTATGTATGCTCATAGTGAGCAACAACCCTGTCCAATCTGCCTTAGCCTTCTTCTGACCTACATCTCTAGCCAATCAGAGACTGAAAGATTTGGAGTGTGTGACACCCTTGTCCTTCCCACCAGCACTTAGAAAGAGAAATCCCACAGATCTGGGATCAGCTTCCTAAATCCTAACCTTAACCTATGCTGTACATCACTGTGAATTAAACATAATGCGTGATAAAACCCTCTTTACTGCTTATTTCTAGCACTATGTTGATCGGTAGTGTAGCCAAAGGGTTAGTTTTCTTTTTTGAGCCTATGCACAAAATCAATAAGCAACCACTTTGTAATTTTGTCCGGTGCACTGCAAGAACATGACACCATACATGTTGGTTCCAATGTGTTTGATTAGGATAAAATTGAAACTGACACAATTATGTGATTCAGAAAATATTCATAAATACCAATTTTAAATTAATAAACATGACTTTTTCTGTGGCAGTGCTTTGAGCACCATGACTGTCGATACTATGTAAAATCACTGAGCTGTTAGATAATCCAATGCCAAGTGATAGCAGGAAGATATAAAGAATGACATTCCAGAAGTAGTTTCTTCTCACATTATATTTTCAGTGAAATCTTGCCTTCCATGACAACATCGATGTTGTTGTTCAACATTCACACAGAAGAATGTATCCAGATAATCTAATAATGCTATAGGGTTGTTGAGCGGTCTTGGGTTACGAATATGTCAACTGTTCAACTTCATCAAATACACGATACTACAGTACACAAGCCTCAACGCCATTTTTTTATTTGAAAGATACCAACCAAAGTGCCAAAATAGCAGTGCAAACATATTTAGAGTGCCATGCTCACGGCAAAACACTACACCACAGGTCAAAAATTTGGCCTAAACAACCACAAATTGTCCATGTTTTCCAGTTTATGACAAGTATATTACCTTTACTAAAACAAATAAAGCCTGTATCCCTTGTAGGCAGCAGGAAGACGATGAGTATAGAACACCTTATTATTATTATTATTATTATTATTATTACAAGGAAGAGGAACTTGGGTAAGAGTTCCAACTATGTCTGTTTACCCATTTCTGAATAACTCATTCCATGAGCTTACATATCACAATAAAACACGTTTGGAACCTAACAAAATGGTAACATACAACATGGGAAACCATTGCTCTTTCCAATGGATGACCCACCCTTTCCCTCTGCCGCTCTAGTGCTAACAGTGTTCAGTGCTGCATCAACCCCCACTAAACCCATCCCCCACTCAACTACTGTACATGGACTATCTCTGAAGGAGTGACCACAAGCTTAGAGAACAGTAGCTTTCCTGGGAACTGTAGTCAAAATAAAAGTCGTCAAAGCTGGCAATTATAGCCACAACTCTCAGGCAAGAGAAAAAGATCATCAATACATTTTTTTACTCTTTTAAGACTGCATTATGTTTTCAAATTATATGTTGAGATTGTGATGCTCATGAGAGCATAATTTTGTATGATGAGGGTCACTGATCTCCCTGAGCAATGCTCTTTGAAGATGTAAGATGGGCCTGAGGGCTAAAGGATGAGTGCAGAGATGGCAAAGTTGCACAAATTAGTTGAGCTGCCACATATGTCATACAACACAGAGTCCAAGCCTAATGTCAGGCTATCTACAAAAACATTACTGTTGACTAATATGCTATCCACAGACAGCACCTACAGTAGGTCACCAGATGAGCATAGACATTACATGGACATGAGCAAAGCATTGCTTGAAGTCTGATTGGCTACTCCAAATCTTGTTCATTACGAGCAATATAGAGTTGTTGGATCATGCCTATAGAGCAAGCAATGAGGTGGCAGCGTTGAGAAACATCTACAGTATAAGAAAAAACCTTCCATGAATACTTAATGTGATATGATGCAAACTGACAGTCAAATGGTGTAATGCTGCACAAAGCATAACTTTGAATAACAAATATGAGACCACCATGATTTTAGACAAATATGGAAAAAGAGAGTGCATGCACACACAAATGCTCAAGCGAACGCACAGACACACACATTCAAAGACAGTCATTAAAGCCATTGGTCTTGTCTTGTAAAATGCCAACAGAAATCAGCCAGCTCTTTTCGCAAATTAGGAAAATGTAGGCCAAAAGCCCAACAGAGGGGGTATGCTGGAGCAGAAATGGGCCATGCAAAAGTTGAAGTATAAACAAGACAATCTGCCTGATGTCAATATTTTCTTGTTATATGTTTGAGCAAATACTCACCCACATGTCAAACACAAATACAAATAACTTAAATTCCAGGCATTTTCGAATGTTAGCTGGTGCTGTTCCAGTCCAAATTTTCCAAAATCCAGACACAAGACATTTTCAGCCACACAGTTTGCATCTGGGGGCTAAAGAGCCATAAACACATGTATGGTCAAACATACAGACAATTGTTGCCGCTGTTCTATGGGACAATTGCGCTTGTCTCTGCCCTGCAGTTTTACTGCTCACATTAAATACACAAAGACAAAATGTCCATTTCAGTAGGGTGGTGGTGGCGTGCAGCCTTCTCCACCAAAAAGCCAAACAGAAGTATGTCCTTGTTGTCGTGGACAGAATATGCCATTCTACAGCCAGCAGACTGATGCTGTTGTCATGTACTCTGCAGCCTTACAATTATAGCCCAAACACAAGGACATTTGTCAATCATAAAGGGGGAACTGACTAACGGGACAATCCTGGGTCTACAGCTAGTGACCGGTCAGAAAGCTATTATTCTCTCTCCATTTTCTTTTCAATGACAAGCACCCATCCCACCTTGCATTGTAGCCTTTTTAGCTGGAAGAAGTTTGTTTAGTCAGGAAACTATGTTAAACAGCTGATGCCAAGTGCCAACAATCATCAGTGTAGTCAGTAGTTACAGTCCTACTAATGTGAGAAAGAATGTAAAGTCCATTAAAATATGGTGCCTAAAACATCATAAGTAACTCTTGACATAAATTTGGGTAAACTAGTCTGTAATTGATAGCCATATACGACTGACTAACCGCGTTAGCTGGCACATATGTGATGTTTTTTCTGCACTTGTTATTTAAAACAATAAAATCAGACTAACACACTCCAAATGCAGCAAGAGCTTTAAACTTTAACCATGTCACACCACAAATATCCTAAATGTCAGGAAAACTTCAGACTTTACTTTTTGTGCACACACATAGTGCGTGTCTTTCATATACATTGTACATCTCAATACAATCTATACACAGTAGCTACTTAATGTGAAACTGATGCAATGTGACATTTTGAGATCAGCAGCATGAGAAGTAGTGTTCTGGGTTTTAAAATAGTCTGTGCCCCACAATTTAAATGCTGTTTTAAAATCTGTTTAACATTCTGCCAAAAGTCACAAGGAAAAACACTGCATATATTCATGTCTAGGCATTAAAATTTAAATTATATTGCATAAAATATCAACCAGACCCTTGGACCAACAAATTTATGTGTGTGATTTTGGTCCTCGTGACAAGTTCCTTTCTATCCAGTCATTTGCAGACAGCGCTGTTATATGAAAACAATGACTTAATGGAGTGTGCTGTGCCTTTTTAAGGCAATACAGGAAACAATCCATGTAATAATACTTAAATAATACGATATGTCCCAATCTAACAGATAAAGGTGAAAAGAACCTCTAATTTGAATTATGACTAAACCAATACAAGCTAATTTTAGAATAAACATTGAGTTCACTAAGCAACTCTCTGCTCCTTCTTTGCGTGATCAGTCTGACTGTGATGGTGCAAAATGTCCATACTGGCTGTTGCTATGTTACTGAGTCACACGGAGAAGGCTGGGAAGACATGGATTTAAAAATGACCCCTCCCTCTTCTTCAAACCTCTCTGTCAAACTGCGTTAAACTACTAAAGCCATCTATTATTGTGTGCAGAACACGATAATTAGATGGTGAAAGAAAAACGTATCACAGGACCTTCATATCGCCTGTGGAGGTCTATATAAACAACCAACACATTTAATACTTATGCGTCTTAATCATCTGCTACTTGTGAAGAAGGTTAAATGATCAGTTTTTCATTTTGGGTGTATTTGCACAGCACTATTCACAGGCCTCATTATGCTTCTTAAGTAGTGCATTGTTAAAAGCCTATTCTCATGTTTGATTTTAGAAGAATAAAGGTGGCAACTGCGACAACATCATACAAACCAGGACCAAATGGCAAATTATGTCTCCTTGCCATCCATTAGGAGTAACACTACATTGTTTATACTAAATGGTATGTTCAGCTGAAGAATATTAATTCTAGATAGCACATTTACTTCAGCACAGACCTACGAGGAAAAACGTGAGACATACATAAACTGACTTAAATTCTCTTTAATTGAGTTGTTGTTGCAGTCATGCTAGTACTTTTGTGCTTTTAGCCAAATGATAGCATGTTAAGGAGGTATTGTGTTTACCACGTTAGCCACACACTGTAAGAAAAATACAGATTAGCATCAACTCCCACGCTCGTACACGTAGAGCAACAAGCTTTGAGTCAACAAATGTTGTTTTTTTTAGCCACATACGTCAGAGAAGTTTTAGTGGTGTATCGTCGAAAAAAAGGTAACTCGCCCAGCAGTGGGGTCTCTGCCACTTCCTCAATGCAGCAACGCGCGTCCACGGGTGGTAATTTGAGACAAGCAAGTGAGCTAAATGTTAAGTGAAAACATCACCTCTCAGCTATATGTCGCCCTCCCCCATCCAAAATACAGTATCACGCGGGAGCGCGCATTCAGCAAACGGGCTGCTTTCGGCCGACGCGTCGCCCAGTGACACTCCCTTTAAAACAAGCACGGTGCCCTTTAAACAAACTAACGTTACGCCAGCAGACACATTAAAGTCCCCAGTTGAGGCTCAAGAACGGTTAAAAAAAATAGCGAGGAGACCCAATAAGTGGTGCAACACGGCCACAAACTACAACATATAACTAACTGCTCGGGTTGGCTGTCGTGAGAAGGAAACAGTTGAGGACAAAAAAGTCGCTCGGAGATGCCCCGAGTGAGTGCGGTAATAGATGGGTATTTACGCCGATAAAGGTCACACAGAAGCGAATTTCAGCTCGCAAAATTGTACAGTGTGTAATTGGCATTATCCTTACCTACACAGTGAATGAGTTTGTGTCGCCACGAGTCAAGTTCCTGCCGAAAGCCGCGCCTGTCGATTGTGCATTGCTGCCTCCTGCACAGACTCGCCATTTTCTATCGCTCTGTGGCGGGCACCAGCACGGGAAGAGGAAGCGCTCTGCTATGTGAACGCGCGCCGCCGCGTAGAGGAGGAAATCACTTCAGAGGGAAATGCCTGCAGATCTCAACAACACAGTCACTAAACCAAACAGCCCGGTTACAAAAGCGTGTAAATACATATACAAATAAATGCTACCAAGGTTTAAAACATCCAAATCGTTTTTATATATTATTTAATTTCGTAATGTAGGTTTTAAGTTCATATGTTTTGCATGTTTATATCAAATGAAATGTGGCTGAGGTATTTTCAACTCCAAGCTTAAAGGTCAGTGACTGTGTAACATAGACAGAGCTTTACTTAAAGCTGGATAACTAACAGGGCAAAGCAAGCAATTGCCCTGGGGCCCTACACCCACAGGGGCCACAAAGCCCCGGGTTAACGGTGAGGCAAGTAGTATGTGGTAGGTTGATTAAGTGACTAAAATAAATTGAAATGGTTAGGCCTCGAGGCAGGACGTGTATTTTTTACCATAGTCTGTGTATAAAAGATGGACGTAGCCTAAGGGCATGCAAAGTAAAGCCAATGTGGAAATGCCTTAAACCTGCAATCATTCTAATGGCCAGCAGGATGTTGCAAAACAAATATGGTTGTATATAAATCTATGAGATAATAATCTTGCAAAGTCAGACCGTTCTGCAACACATAATAGTCTGGCTGCACCTCATTATCATTCTGCTATAAAAACACTTTGGTTTTTATGTATGACCAGAAAATAGTGATTGACAAAAAAAAAAAAAAACATGTAGGGCTGTTTTGCTGCATTATTCAAATGTTTCAAAAAATAAAAATAAATAAAAGAGAATTTTTCAGTGCTGAAGGTTTCTAGCCTGGAGGTGGTTGTTGTTGCTGTTTCCTGCAGTGAAGGGAAACTTGAAAATGATAACATGTAGATAAGAGAAGGGCTTGCAGAAAGCTGCATGAAATGCACAGCCAGTGTAAAGCTTATACCTGCAATCGACATCCGGCGAGTCTGATTAATATTTTCTTTTTGGGTTTATGGTCTCCATCAAGAGTTTAAAGATTTCTTGAATACAACATGAGATTCAATTTGTAAATTATGATCCCATTTAGAGGAAAGCAGATGATATAGCAGGCTACCTTGTGATATGCACGTTGTCTTCAGATTCACAGTCAGATCCTCTCTTCACTCACTACTTCCAGTTTCAAAAGAGCAAGACAGCGATGGCAAAATACCAGACTTGAGGATTAAAAAGCAGTCTTCAATCCAGTCACTATGGCCATCGTTTATGAATTTTAGCAGTGCTCTCAGTATGGCTCTCATTATGGAATTTTGTGCAGACGTCGAACTCAGAGAATGACACCAACCAACTCTCTAGTATTTCCTCGAGCACCACCAGCAGGTTGACGTCTTTAGCTTTAAGTGAAATAGCTGCACAATGATAGCTGTTGGTTTGCAAAATATAGTAATGATATTTTGTACAGGCCTTCATGGTTCCCAGAGAATGAATATTAATGACTTCGAGTCTTCTCTGATGTTTTCTCTCTGCACACCTTTCACTGATCCTATGAAATATGTTGCCATCTAAGGGCTGGATTTGTTAAAAGAAAAAAAAAGGTTGACTGTGATGATCTTCTGACTTTTCCTCTAGCACCAGCCTGTTATCACTTTGATTTTCTGACCCCTGATTCAGGAGCATCATCTGATCAGAATTTCATTTTGTCACATTGTTTAATTCACGTGTTCAGTACTTATTAGCTACATGGTACAGTATGAGGATAGTGTGAGGACAGGGTGCTTCCAAAGCTTGTTGACCAACTGGCAAGGACTTCTGGTGAAGTACTGGCATCTTAATTGGATTATAAAGAACACTAACAGTTGAGCAGCCTGTTCAGTCCTTTGCGAAACTAAATTTAGTGCCATCTTACCAAGCACCATGCAATATGGAAACATTTATGCATATACACGTGGCCTGCAGAAAGCACCCAAGCAACATCAGCGGCAATAAATATCAAGAAGCTTCAGAAAAATTCCCAACAGCCTTTTATAAATATGTCTGCCACTGTCTCTAAGCTGCAGCACTCTATTCCAGTGCTGTTGTAGTTGCTGCCTTCAAGCGCTGTCGGAATTTTGACGATCCTGAACTGAAGCTCGTGTGGACGTCAACACAAACGCGACAACCAAAGGAAAAATATTTTGTAGAGACGGAATAGCTTTTCGCTAAATATGCTACGTTGAGCCCTTGTGGGTTAAATGAGTTATAAAGTAATTCAAAAGATGTGGATTTTGTTATACAGAACGGCGCTGCTCGTAATTTCGCCGCTTACGATCAGCGCGTGAATGCGACGTAGCCGGTGTTTTCATTTTACGCCCCTCCGCTCCTGTACGGTGGTTTCCATGCTTCAAAGACGACAAACGTAGTGTGCAGGTAAATTATAGCGTTAATAGGTGTTGTCGCTTTTCCCTGGTAGATGCGTTTCTATAGGTGACGGTCGATTTACACGTGCTTGTGCATTTAAAAGACAAGCCTGTTCAGCAACATGTATGTGGAGGCTGCACTGATCGACACATATTGACAGCAGAAGTTAGATATTTGCAATATCATTAGAGTGTTTCAGTCGTAGGGTGTGATGAAATATTTATTCGACGGCGAGTGCACGGGTAAAATAACACCTGCCTGCCATTCTGTAGCACCATGTTGGACTATTGGGTTCTAAAGAAAGATATTCTATAAACGAGGAGCGATAAGCCTCTGTTTGGTCCTGCAGTCGTGCTACAGTCACGTTTCTTTTGGAGAAGGCGTTACGCCCAAGTGTGCTTTGCGTCACAGCCATCATACACTGTGCAATAAACACAGTTATTGAATCAGGTGTAACTTATCTTTATCCCTTCATAAAGAGCAGCTCAAAGTGATGTGCACCTATACCCAGCTATTTTCTCACCACAAATTTGAGTAATTTTTTCCACCCTATTTGAACAGCTGGGTATTTACTTGTGAGAGCTGCATGTCCTGAAAATCAAATAAAGCCATGTGTGGACAGTTTTTATATTTCTTTACTCATCTGACATATTAAAGTAATGCTAAATTATATTAAGCTTGTGTTTTGTGAGTAACACAAAGAGCACAGGATATATGCTTTCATCACCGGTGGCATGCACACTGAGATGCACTTTTAAATTACATGAGCAAAAGATAATCAGCTCTAATAGTATGTCCTAAACAGACAGTTGCTCCCCCTCTTTGTTTGATTTGTAATCCCAAAGTGACGTGGTTTTTCTTCTAATGATAAATTGCTGGTGTCAGAGGTCAATGAGTGTGTTTGTGTGTTGAAAACAGGGGTACCATGACTCTGACCAGAGGATCTTTCACCTATGCCAGTGGGGAAGAATACCATGGCGAGTGGAAAGAAGGCAAGGCAGTCCGGCTTCTCAGTTTTAAAGAATATTTGTGCAAGCATTATCATCTTAACAGAAATGAGGCAAACTGTCACCTGTGCCTTTGGAAGTGTACACCTAGTCCTTTTACAGTGTCTGTCATTATCAGCCAAAGTGAAAGGATGTGCTGGAAAATCTAGTCAGTGTTTGTTACATAAAGTCAGGATTTAACATGTGCAGGTATTGGATAATTGCAAAAACTGAACACACCCCGTATTTCCCCACAGTATTAATAATAATTGTAACCACAGTGAATGTTATTTTGGCAACTTTCCCTGGCACATGTCTGTACTTTTCTAAAGAAATCATTTTTCCCAAACATACCTATACATGCAGTCAGCTCTGCAGCCTACAGTAGATTTTTATTATCTAAATGTGGTGTCGTGCACACATGAAGGTCAACTCTGGCCACATTTAACAAAGCTATTACTGAGGGGAGTGACACACATCTTATGGCGTTAGCTAAGGTAACAACTGAGCCACCTGCATATGGGCTTGATACTCATTAAACCATCTGTGCAGGACAAGAGAGGACATTTACACTTTTAATTTGGAAACTCCAGGGTTCCCTTAACAAAGTATAGCTGTCAGTTCCAGATTATTTTACTATATGTAGAGTCATTTGTGTTTAGATGAATAATGATTTATCATGGACAAGGTTTTCGGTTAATACATTTTCATGCAGGTGTAAAAACAATCACATGACGGGGATAGTTTGTCAAAATTTCCACGTGTGGCAAAGATTATGAGGATGCTTGCACTGCTTTGACTCTCTCACACACACATACAGCGATGCTAGTGACATGCAAGCTCAAGCTATTTAGTCAAATCCCAATTAGCTAGCATCGGTAGCCCAAGACAAACAGAGCCAGATTTACCAGCTCTGGCTTTGTCAGATCTTCTGGATTAGACTTTGGACCTGTTTGGGAAATCTTAGAGAGTCTTCTGTCAGCTGCTGTTAGGAAACCGAATAAAATAAAAACCTATGACCATCCAGGAGGTTTTATTTTGTCTTGACATGGGGTTTGTGATCATTTTCAGCTGCTTTTAAGATCAACGAAAACACAGTTTTAGCTCGTGTACTACTTCACCAGATTCACCCATTTGTTTCAGTGTAGCAATTACAAGTAAAAGTCAGTTTTAGGTGTATGTCCTGAGACATGATTATAAGCTTCAGTAGTAGATCCCCAGCTACGATGAGGGAAATGCAAGTACATTCCTTGACTGTTTTCGCAGCCTGAATCCTAAAGTAGAAATCCTCGCTAAAAAATCTGCAGGATTAGACTGCTGTAATTCTCACTGCACAGGAGGCAGATGGGACTCCTAATTCAGTAGTAAACCTTTATCTGACGGGGGTGGGAGGGTATTTAAATCCAAGCACGTACTGACTCATGTGACATATGTAGTGGTTGTACAATAAAAGTGAATATAAAACCCTGAGCCGCATTGCAAGGTTAAATGTCATGCTCAGTCAGCCATCTCTTAAAGTATGTTATTCACTATTACCAAAGAGTAATGCAGAAGGGGCTAAGTGGTTAGAGGAGGCATGGTGACACACATGTAGCTGAAATGGGCATTGGCAAATGGTATTAAGGTTATGGAGTCAAGGTTTCTTGTACATCCATCATCTGGTCAAAATTGTAGCCATTACTCACTCTGATAGTGTGGGGTTTTCCAGGTCGGAGGCATGGTGTTGGCCAGCTCAAGTTTCAGGATGGAACCTGCTACACTGGCCAGTTTGAGAATGGACTCTTCCATGGCTCTGGCGTGCTGCTTTTTACGGATGGATCCAGGTGCGTGTGCAAGAGTGAGACAAAAAGAAAGAAAGCTTTGTGCTCAGTCAAAAAGTTGCAAATGAGACCCTAATCTATTTTCATCATGTCAGGTATGAAGGAGAATTTGCTCATGGAAAGTTTCAAGGCACAGGAGTCTTCAGTCGATTCGATGGTATGAAGTTTGAAGGGGAGTTCAAAGACGGACGTGTTGAGGGATATGGTAAGTGTGTTACACCCCTGAAATAGCCTCTCCATCAGAATATCAATATTGCTTGATCATCGTGTCCTGTGTCTGTGCCTCCAGGGCTATTGACTTTCCCAGATGGAACTCATGGTGTCCCACGAAACGAGGGTTTGTTTCAAAACCACAAGCTGCAGAAGAGAGAGAAGTGTCCAGGAGTGGTGCAGCGTGCTCAGGCTTCGGCCTCCAGCGCTCACAGCCTGGCACTTTGACTGCCATGGACCCAGGAGGAGACACAGTGAGAGTTCCAGCACCTTCCAGAAGAGTCTCAGGGACGTATACATGTATACTCCCTTCCAGCTCTTCTCTCGTTGTGTCTTCTGTCACCATCATTTTCTTTTTCAGCATCTTCCTCGCTCTGCAGTGGCTTGGAATGCACATGCAATTCGACCAAATAATGGCTTTGTGGACGACTGACTTGAAAATGCACAACACCATGAAGCACACCTTTAACTTCACAAGTCGTGCAAACAGCAAATGCTGCTGTTTTTTTTCTCGTTCTGATTCTTGTGCTCATAAACAGTGTCTTAGTGTTTTACTCTAGAACAGTTAGCCTTCATATGTCAAAAAACAGAAGATGGGAGACCTCTTCTTAAATGTCATTGCACATCTTGTTCAGGAAAGAGTTCAGAAGTCTACAGACTTTAGATTTTAGCCATTAATTAGATCAATCATCCTTAAAATTGCTGCAATCTCTACAACACAGTGAAACTGAAAGATATCGTGTAATTTTTTGACATTTGACAACACTATGGAGAAAGGCTTTTATAAATGGGTCCCCATTTTGTTTTCACCATGCACAGGCATGAGAATGTACACGAACATGAACAAGCATGTTAGCAATGTGATGCACATTCTTCCTGATGGAGAGTTTTTGGTGGTAACGAACACATAATCACAACAATATGGCCACAAAGCCACCGAAGAGGACCTAAAGTTAACCACACATGGATGTAAACAATGCACTATTTAAAATACTGCAAAAATTGGCTTTACACATTTTTCACGAAGAAAGAAATGCATTTAATACACTTGTCAAGCCTCAAAAATAGAAACAGTGTGTTGATGAAAAAACACTGAATGTAAACTACATAACTTTTATTCATTTACACTCCACAGGGCACCTTTCAAGGGTCATCTGAATTAACAGTGCTGCTGCAAACTTTGTCATTCAAGGAGTCAGTTTTGTCACTGGTGTTTCTTCTCTTAGAGGATCAGTATTCACATTTGCCTTAAAGACGTTTTTTGTACAAGGGAGTAGTTGAAGCGGGTCTGTTTGAAAATCCGATGACGCACAGCACCCTCTCCTTCCCTTCCCCTGTGCAGCACTCGCTCTAAGATGTCTGTCATCCTAACAAGCTTGAGGTCTGTTTGAAGATTGCCTTCTCTCTGAGAGACACGTTGCTAAGCTGGTGCTGAGTTTTAGCTCCCATCACTCACAAGTCCAGCAAATTTCCTCTTTCCAATAAACCTTCTACCCCCGGTGGAAATCACTGCAGAGGAGTTTTAACACAGCTGGATAAGATTCTCTCAAGTTTTCCCTTATCTAGACTGACCGATCTGGATGATTAAAAAATCACTAAATGCATTGGATAGATCTTATTTACGGCAGCTGATTGAAAATAGTTACAAACCAGATATATGTTTAAGAGTATGTAATTCTAATGTACGTGTTTTGTTCTTTGAGGTATTTAAATATTTATTGTTATTGATTGTGTTTGGTCTGACTCTTCAAATGAATTGATTGGTCAGGTAGAAAATTGTGTTACCAAGTATTTTGAGGTGTTAATAATTTATTAACCACAATCACAGCTCTTCTGTGATCACAGATTAATTGAGTGTACTTGAACAGTTAATAGGCCTTACAAAGCATTATTAGACGTGGTCTGACTAGGGTTGCCGACACAGAACTTCAACCAAAGACAATCAAATGATATTGCAGGTAGGGAAGCCTGAAACAGTCAACAGAAGCTACATGTGTTTTTTTTTTCTTGCACCTGAACAATAAAGACAAATCAATGAGGACAAATCCAGTAGTGGGTTAAGTACACACACACAGAAAAATGGAGCAAAGATTAAACAGGGAATTGATGAGATATTCTGTTGTAAATATTGCTCAAGTCTCTAGACTGGGTTATTGCGGTTACTGATTTTCATTGTTGTTGTATTCAATGAAGAGAGAGAAAAAATCAATACTCAATATTGGGCTTGCTTTGAATACTCTTTCTGGTAGAACAGTGTGCTTCAAAGTACAATCAGACAGACTGAAGATAACACTAGACACGCAAAAGCAGAGCAGCGCAGGAGTTGCTACTACTACCTACAAGCACACCTCAGTGTTTGCTGTCTGCGCAAAGAGTGTAAAAGGCTGTCTTTCATATCGTCTAATAGTATTTTCCTTTTCCACGATGTCAGAGGCAACACCTGCTCATGCCTTCTTTGCCTACACACTCCTGCCTGAGTGGAACTGAATACACTAGAATTACATGTCCATTTCCAACGGAAAACAAATGGTGCTTCAGAAGCGTGCCTGTCCAGACTTTCACTTGCCTGGAAAAAAAAAAAATCATTGCCATGGTTACCTTTTTGGAGTAACAATATAATGTTGCTTTGAGTGCTCTTAGAGAAAACTACTGCGCAGTATCCCCTCATTCTACTGGAATAGGTCTGACTATGTATCACAGAGATGGTAAACAGTTCATGTGTTTAATAAAGCCTTGCAGTGAAAAAAGAAACATGCCTTTCATTGCATTTGATTTGAAATGTAACAAAGCAGTTCAATTTTAGATCATTTTGCAGGCTTTTGTGGCGTTCCAACATAAAGACTGAATTAAGGGACATTTGCAGCTACGGGAGGAAATGTAACCGTTTCATGCATAAACAGGTTCCTCCAGATTTTGGCTCCAACACAGCATGAAGCAGAAACCTCCAGCTTCCCCATCCCCCTTCTCGTTCTACAGCACTCCAGCCCTCAGCAACATCACAGCACAGCAGCATGCTGCTTGTAGTTCACATGGAATTGGAAACGACAAACCTAAAACATGCATGAGTCCAACATATTTAAGTAAGATTTGAGCCTGTTCTTGTTTCTGATATATGAACTGTTTTACTTTGGAAATATGCTGTAATATCTCTGTTGTTAGGTTGATAAAAAATACAGCAACATTTTCATGTGTATAGCTTCATATCATGCGTGGTATGTGTTCCCATTCTCCCTAACAATTAGACAGCCTTGCTTGAACAGGAAATATTGTGTGTGTCTGATAATGTATCTGAGGAGTTGCCCTCAACGAGCACTTTGGCACATAACAGAAAAACTCAGCTGCTTGCACTTTAAAACAGCATTTTACATTCACCTTATTAAAAATACAGCAGCACCACAATATTTGTTGAACAAGTTGAATGGTTTTAATGATGATCAACTGTACTTTAAAAATTACAGTCTAAGCACAGCGGCAAGTTGTTGCTTTCCCCAGCATGAATGACAAACCTCCCTCAGGAACATTTGAGCCACTGATGATACAAGGAAAATATGTCCACTGAGCTCCCGTTGAATCCCTGCCTTTAGCAGGGACATACCAGTCATCTCTGCTATCGTCAGCTGACATCTCAAACACAGTGCTACTGTGTGCTCTGGCCCTGTCCGCTGCCTTGATAAAACAAGGAGTTCTTGATGAATATTCAAACACAGCTTCTGTACATTAGCATTATTCAACTTCCAAAGGCATCCCAAATCAGATATGAAACATCCATGAGAGTGCTCCTAAGATTATAAAGCTCTTTAAAAGCAAATATCAAAAGCCTAAGGCTGGCTTAAAGATTTGAGAAATTCAGCTTTGTTTCATCATTCATATGTTTTTTTTTCTTTTTCTGTCCTTTTTAAGATAAGCAGATCATTTTAAACCCATCACACCCAGGCTGACAGATTCTGGTATCAAAGTTCAAACTAATCTCGGAGGTTTTACAGTGATGCCCTGGGAAAGCAGATTTTGATGATGAGGCGCACATTCCATCATGACTATAAAACAAAGCATATACTTAAATAGGATGTACACAACATTACAGTGAAGTTACAGGATGCAATCTGAACCTGAGGCAGATAGTCATAGCAAGTGACATTATACAGAATAGGCAGTATGAGTCAAGGCTGAATCATCAACCAAGCAAAGTGGGCACCTGTCCTGAGGCTCCAGACCACCAGAGGCCTTTAGAAGTCCCACATTCACTGTGTGTCTGGTGTTTATATTAAATGCAAAGGAACTTTATCTACTCAGTTACAGTATCAACTAAGGCCTTGTAAGATTAGCTAATTTTGTGGCATTTAGAGGAAGCCTGTGTTGACTGCCCCTCTAACAGGCTAATTTGACAGTGCTATGAGTAGATGAACAGCTTTGCACACTATTCACTCCTCTGTTGAGCTGTTTTCAGGCGACACTACTCCCACCTCCCTCAGCTTCTCCAGCCTCTGCAGGGTCTCCATGATGTCCGACTGCCATTGTTTTACCTGCTGCGATGCCGTCACTCCCTCCTGTAATCACACTGTTGCTTTGTTAGTGTGGAGTCACAGTGTGTAGAAAGTGTTGAGAAATGAGCCTGAGCGTGTTAGCTTCCTGTGTGCAACCAATAACTATCCTTTGAAGGAGTAATATTAAAGTGTAGTATAATAACAATGTATATTGCCTGCTTTTAGCTGGGCATTTTCCCTTTATTTTACAGTATGGAGAAAGGAAAGAAACAAAGTGGGTGGTAGAGGTTCATAACATCCACCAAAGCTCCCTGCGTGGAGTCAGGTTGTAGACATTGCAATTATGTGGTATGTACCTTAGCTGTTTCTGTCCTGGCTGGCATCTCAGCATAAAGACTGGAAACATTTAAACAGCCAGTGCTGCTTAGTCCAAAGGTAACAAAACCCACCCCACACCTCAAAAGATCCACCTTATATCTTGCTTATTTAATATAAAAATGTACTAAAAACACCAATTTGACATTTTATGGGACTCTGCTCAACTGTTTCTTGGCTAGTACCAGTTACCATCACCGCCTTAATTAAGAGACTCCAGAAAGCTATTGTGCACAGCCAAGAAACAGTCTGGCACATATCCCTTCATAAAACACAAATTGCAGTTTCTTTAATATATTGGTTTCCATATGGATGGAAAAAACAACAACAACTGACTTCTGTTATTTCCCCTGATTCCAGCCTTTATGCTGAGAAAACCTAAATGGCTGTTTCCTGCAGGAGCAGTGGGTGTAGTTCCAAAATGTTGAACTATTCCATTAAATTTTCATTTTCAGGCTACGCAAGATATATATATACACAGCAAGTGGCAAAACTTACATGATTTTTTATTTTTGTGTCAGCTCCCGCAGCTATGAGCAGCTTCACTATCTTGTATCTGTTGAGACGCACTGCATCGTGCAGGGCCGTGTCACCTTCCTGAGAAGAGAAAACGTATTTTTATTGTTGGTCAAATTGGATTTTTACAAAATGTAGGAGTGAAACACATTGTTGATTTGCCTCCTACCCTGTCCCTGGAGTTCATTTTGGCACCACAGGACAGCAGGTACTCCACAATGGTGGTGTGTCCTGTTCTTGTGGCCACATGCAGAGGAGTGCTGTACAGCTGCATATAGACATGAATACACACTGTGACTGGGTTATTTGTATGCAAATCCATTCATTAAGAATCAACTGTTTATCTGTAAGAGATGAGTGTGATACACAAATATGAGTTCAGGCACAGATGCAAACACAAACAAAATACACATCCACCTTATCTCTAACATTAAGGTCAGCCCCATGACTCTTCAGGGCTTTTACGACTCCTAGACTTCCCCCTCTGCAGGCACAGTGTATGGCCCTGGAGCCCAGCTGAAACATAGAAGGAGAGCGCCGTCCTATCAGTGGTGCTGTTTTTGGGCCACAAGAGGCTGGATCGCTCATCATCATCCTTAGAATCTAGCATCTTACTTGATCTTTTAGGTTGATATCGGCTCCTTTTTCTAACAGCATTTGGACAACTGCAGTGTGTCCCTCCAGAGAGGCACGATGCAGCGCTGTCCTCTTCAACTGGAGGGTTTAAGTATATTATAGGCAGAAATGCAATAAAAATGTACTTATCTGTTTTGCACTGAAAGCTCTACCTCATCCTGGGCATTAGGGTTCCCGCCATCAGCCAGATACACGTCTATTACATTCACTTTGCCTTGACTGGCTGCATTCATGAATTCAGCAGCATCCACAGGCCGTGTCTGTCCACACACAAACACATAGAAACACAGAGGAACAACAGAGGCATAGATTTAATTTTAACATCTCTGTCAGGCACATGAGACGTGCTTTCTGAAAATTGCAGCTCACCACAGGGGTTTCTACCGACACTCTGGGTGGGTAGGTTGTCTTGATCTTCTTTGTTCTTTTGCATCCCTCTGGGATATTATCTCCTGCACTTAGATCTAAAATCTCACAGTGGAGGTCCGATGAGAGTCTCCTCACTCTCTCCTCTTCCTAGCAGATAACAAAAAGAGTAGTAACGTAGAAAACACTATTAGAAACCCTAGACGAGGGAGGTGGTATTAGCTTGCAAAGCGGTGGTGCCAAGTGGGCTAAGGGGTGTTGAGAGCTGGGAATGATGGTGTTAATGTCAAAATAAATTCACAGCATAGTGCAAGATAGGCTTGGCAATAACAATAGCAGCATTCCCAGTAAAGTGCAATTCAAATGCTGTTAATATGTTTTAACATAATTTATCAGTGACATTGAATTAATGTGTGTGCAGGTGACCCATCAATAGAAATGATTCAATTCCCTGATTTTATGAATCAGGACGTTTTCAAAATTGTGGAAACAGTAAACAGAATATAACACACATTCTGCTGTGCTGTGTGGAAAAAAAAGAAGCTCCCTTGTGGTGAGTGTTAAATGATTGTTATTCTAGGAGCCATACTTAATATATTGTAAAATAATTGGGAAATCATCAGAACATTCAGTTTAGAAACAACATGTCTCTCACCTACCTGTGCTTTCTTTTTATCTCCTGTTTTATGATCCATCCTACTGGATGCCCACTGCACAATCGTTTCCGTTTCTGGCATGCAGAATGCAAAAATACAAAAAGGCGATCGATAAAGTAATTTGGGACAGCTAAAGCTATTAGATAGTGACTAATAACCTGGAGCCAAATCAAAGAAAAGTGGCTGAAAACCCAGCTGACTGCGTGTCATTTTATACAGAAGTGCTGCGAGTCCAGAGGCTTCCTGGCAGGAATGCCGAGTTCACGGTGGGACATTGTGTTACCCCAACAAACAGGTGTACGCATGTATGTTTGTGTGTGCTTGCCAACTCTACATTCTCCATCTCTCTTTCCTTCTCCGTATTTTCCTCTCTGTCATGCACGCACACGCATTCATGCACAAATACATTCAACCCTTTAGGCATGTCATGCGCTGCGGGTTTATTCATACCACAAGCTCCTGGTTTTACTCACTCCTGTAGTTGCAACAGCTTGTACTTCTCTTTTACAGCAATACAGCCCTCATAAACACACTGTTTTGGGGGATTATGCTATTTATAAAAGTTCCATTACTGTCAAGTGATACCTTGTAAGTATCGGTTTTATAGCACAGCAACAATCAATCACTTTAATTTTTCCATTAAAGTAAACCACTGAAGAGGTAAATCAAACTATACCACACATGTGCAGGAGATGTACAAATATGTTTGAGAAGCCTTCAGTGAAAATCAAGTTTTTGGGTTTTTTTTTCTTTCTTTTTCATCTTGTTGTTTTTTGCGGTTTCATAAGTCACAAACCTAAAGCGACAATCTTGTCAACTTGCAGAATAGGGCCTTGTGTATCATAATTCTTCTTCAGAATCGGTTCAAACATGTTTGGCACCAGTGTTACGACTTGCCTTTGGGTTGGGGTTTACACTGGTGGAGTGGAGTTGTAGGTGAGCTGGTGTGCTCCAGCTGCAGCGAAGACGTGACAGAGGCAGGGATTTCATATATCTACACATTCTTAGATGCAAAGTCACATCTAAGCCTTTTTTTTTTTTTTACAGGGAAAAAGGGTTTTCACAGAAAAAAAAACACTAAGTGAGTATCATCCAATGTCTTTCCTTATAATGTGTCTCTTATGTTGAACATGTTTTCTGCACACGTTGCCGTTGTTTGTGATATTTTCAGGGATAATTGTTATCAGATGGACAGTTGCACACAAACACACGCACATCCAGTGTGTTTACAAGCGCTGCTGCCAGAGTGTCACGAAGCGACATGTTAATGGTTAACCAGTTTCAATGCAGGAAGTGACAGAGTTCAGCTGGGTAGGAAGCAGCAGCAGCCATTTTAGCTGCACAGCTCATGTATCTTGCTGCTTTCAACAATGAAGCACAGGCAAAGAGACTGTTGACTACCGGCTTATGACTCTACCAGACTGGCTGTGAGTAATGTTGTTTGTTCTACTCAAAGGGATGTTCCTCTGGATGCTTTTCTGCGTAGAAACTATTTCAAAAGAGAGGGCTTGTTGACATTTGGTAGTGAAATATGTGATATGCTACTCTAACTAAGCCCTTTAAATACGTTCATGTTGCTATTAAGAGAGTGTTTCGACTAAAGAAAGCTTAGCTCGTGACATTGTTGTCATGAAATGATTCATCCTACTTAGTACCATTAATTCAGCCAAGCGTATATGTCTCAGGTGGAAGTACAAGCGCCATGGTGACACTGAATCGCTTGAGTGTGGAGGACCCAGATGATGGCTCTCCACTGCTCCCTGAGGCTGCAGAATCTCCAACACCAACACCTGTCTTTCACAGGCCGCGAGTGGTCACAAAGACTCACTCTAAGGAGTTTTTCCTTAGCAGGTACTCTCTTGAAGTACTGTGGTTATCTTGAAGGCTTGTTATTATTGCAAACAGGTATTAATGCTTTTTTTCTTGTCTTTTGGACTGCTGTTCAGGAGGCAGAACCTTTCCATCAGTGCACTGCTGCTGATCGGATGCTACTCGGCTATTCTGATTCCTGCCTATTTCCCCTTTGACAACGTGGCAACCCTCAATGATGACTACCTTTATCCCAAAGATCTGGTACAGATATATCTTATCAAGCATTTTGGACCTTTCTACACTCCTATCAAACCTAACTTGAACGTGTGATCCTCTGTTCAGCTCCTACTAAATCGGTCAGCCTCCCTGCTGTCAGATCCTTGTCAGCCTCGCTGGTGTCTGGACCACCTCAAGCCCCTGTCCTGTTCTGAAGGCCTCCTGGACATCCCCGTGTTTGTGCAGCAGGACAGGCCTGCATCGTGGAATCTGTCTCCTCCGCTGGGTCTTCAGGGCAGTGAAGAGCATCTGGCACTGGCTCTTGCCTCTCTGCCTCAGCCTGGCCTGCCTCCAACTCTGAAGAGAGAAGGCAGCTGCAGGCGATGCGTGGTCGTGGGCAGTGGAGGGATTCTTCACGGGAGCTACCTTGGAGCCCATATAGATCAATATGACATCATTATCAGGTATGTGTCCCAGAGTCAGACGCGTGTGGAAGGATATTTTAGATAGACTGTGGTGGCTATTTTTAACCTGCGCTGATGGACAGCAGCCAAAATTGGAATGATGTTAAGGCAAAAGGCACGAAGAAAACACACTGCATCTCTTTCACCAGGCTGAATAATGCTCCAGTGGCCGGCTTTGAGCGAGATGCTGGTTCACGCACCACCATCCGCCTGATGTACCCAGAGGGAGCTCCTCATTCTGCAAATGAGTACAAAAAAACCGCCATGGTTGCTCTGGTGGTCTTTAAGAGCCTGGACCTGGACTGGCTCACTTCTGTCATCACCAAGCAGCCTCTGGTGAGCCTCTATCACAAGGACTATTGCACACAGAAATGATGCATTACATAAGCCACGAGTGTCACAGCAACTCATGTAGTAATACTGCTCCCACATCATCACACTCACTGCCTCCCATGCTCTACATCCCCTTGTGTTGTGTAATTTTTTTTTTTTTTTTAACAGAGCTTCTGGTCCAAAATGTGGTTCTGGAGAGAGGTGGTGGATGATATTCCTCTGACACCAGAGAGCTTCAAGATCCTTAATCCTGAGATTATTCACAAGATGGGACAAGTTTTACAGAAATATACTATGAAACAGGGAAATGTGAGTTGGAGCATGCAAATTCTGTAACTCCCTCATGACAAACCATGACTCACTCTCATATTCTGCTTATGTTTAGTTGTATGCTTTCGTACAATGCTGCATATAAATAGAAAAAAAAGGAATCAACAATGGGGAGCCTAACCTTTCCTGAATAATCTATGGATATGCCTGCCTGACACATGTATTGACTGAGCTATAACCCTAGTTAGTGAAAGACGAGCAAACAGGCTTATTTTATCACCCACCATCCATGCCATTATGTGGGATAATGCTGAATGAAGAAAGTATTGCAGAAGAGTTGGTGCTCATAAAGAAACAGATCAAAAGTCATTTTCTCTCCTCAACAAGATGGTGCCAACGCTAGGTGCCAGTGCAGTGGTGATGGCTTTGCAGCTGTGTGACCAGGTCAGCCTGGCAGGGTTCGGCTACGACATGCAGCACCCAGAGGCCAGACTTCACTACTACGAGGCCATACGCATGGACGCCATGAAAGCTCAAGTAAGTTTAGATTGACAGGGTAAGGAGGCTGACCTAGTTTTGACGGCTGATTTATTTATTGTGTTATCATTATCCAGGTGGTGCACGATGTCAGTGCTGAAAAACTGTTCTTGAGGGACCTGGTGTCTGCAGGAGCTGTGACTGACCTCACAGGAGCTCTGTGAGTCCAAGACGGATAATACACTGAGCTCTACATGCACTCCCCTTTCTTCCTGTGTGGCGTCCTCCATAAAGTGACCTGCTTGAAGAATCCTGATCTTTAAAATGCTCAGTGAACACATAAAAATCTAAATACTATAATGATTGGAGAGACTAACTTAACTATTTCTCATTCCAATTCAACTAACTTATTAATCCTTATTTTTAAAAAGCCCTCCATAGTATATTATTCAACTTACATTTTTAATTTGTTTCCAATATTGTGGCCTCTCTGGTCTCTGTAAGCCTACAATTCAGTGGCAAATCTCATGTCAGAAGTTTTAGATTTTAACAGAAACTTCTATCAAAATTCATGGAAATAATTTATCTTTGAAATTTTAAAAAAATTGACATGTGAAATGGAGTTTTTGATTTTGATGAAATACCTCGATTTTAAGCTTACATTAGGTGAAATTTACAGATGGAACCGCACTGCACATTTGATGTGTTACAGTTCCATCCGATTTTTGAAAATGTGATGATTCTTTGTATTTTTAAAGTTTCTGGCTATGGCAAATGATGTAATTTTGGTGAAAACCTGCTGAAAGTTTTTGGGGATTCAGAGGATTAAATCACCAGCTGTTACAAGTGTAGTAAACGTATAGGTGTAATAATTATGTAATTACAAATATGAATGCAATGTTTAATGGTTCAAACAGTCAATTCTGTTTACAAAACTCAATAAACAAGTGAATGTGAGACTACTGATTGTTTTTCAAAAAATAATCTACATTAAGAGAAACTAAAAAAAATACTACTGTATCTTTCATTGATACAACATCTGGCACTGGCAGCAGTACAGACGGAAATGAAGAGTAGCTGCTTTCTAAAACCTAACCAGCTACAAAATTTTAAAAAGTTACAAAACATACACAGTTTAACTATAAACATATACAGCATTACTAATAAATAGAAAAAAGGACATAATGAATATTTAAGAATATACAAAAATCAAGGAGTGATATTGTCAAAATACTTCATAAAAGACACATAATAAGCACACAATGACATTTGAAGTTGCTAATCACAAATATAAGTGCTTACAATAAATAATTCTAGGACACTTTGTCATAAGATAGATCATACATCCATCCATCCATCCACAATAAAGAAATCTGGAGACATAAGGCACAGAACACTGTATATCTGTCATCAAAGTGAGATAATGTGGGATTTTTTTTAGTTCTTGGCAGTACAACAAACCTGGCTACTCTGACTCTGAGTGTGTCTACAGCAGCGGGTTGCGTGAAGGCTCCCACAGTTTGGTGGCCAACTGTCTGCAGTGCTGGAGGATGATGTCGGTGGGGATGACCCCCAGGTGAATGGTCAGCAGCTCGTAGCACTTCACCGCCTCGCCCTGGTGATTCTTACTGTAGTACCGAAGCAGCTTCCTGCAACACACATCCCTATGTTTATTAAGGAGATGTACATTTTGAATGAATTATATCCATTTTGACTAATGCTGGGTCGTTTACTTGTAGTAGTCCCAGGCAAGCATCCCAATGGGGGCCGAGTCATCAGGTAGGACGGGTATGTCTCCTGCCTCCAACTTGTAGCCCTGGTTGATTAAAAATCACATTATACAATGCTTTTTTTTAAACCTTTCAGGGTGGTCATTTTTTGTTATTTTTTATAAATGAATACTAAAACATGACTTACTGTTTCATTTTCAAACCACAGGAAGTAGCAGAAGTAGAAATCTCCATCACGCAGAGTGACGGTGGAGTAGCCCTTCTGAAGGTAGCGCCGTGTTGTGTTGACCATGGCCCATACCTTCAGAGTGAATTAGACACATTCATTTAAGAAAATGTAGAAAAAAACTAAAAATAAAACATTGCAAAATATGCTGAGTCACTCTGTTATCACGACAGATATTATATAGAAACAATTTGCCCATCTTAGCACGAAGACTGCGAAAAGGGGAAGCAGCTAATCTGGCTGTGAAGATGTAACTAAAACCACTAAGCATCATAGCATTATTTGCACAAAAACCAGGGTTAAAAACAACACTGCTATGTGCAGAAACATGCCTTAGCCTCGAGCACTACCTTCCTGAAGTCTTTTCAGGTTGTCTCGGAATAGTTTTCAGTGTTTATACTGAGCTAACTAACCAGCTGCTGACTCAGACTACATATTCATATATACAGACATACATTAAAAAAAGGAAAATAAAGTGTATTTGCTAAAATGCCAAACAATTCTTTAAGAGAAAAAGGGAGAAATTAAAATATTTTTAAAAGATAGTGCAACCTAAGTCATCACATCAGTATTAAATATTACTTTAATTTAAATTTCTGTCTAACAATTCACCACCGTTACTGATTTTTGCACTGAAAGCAGCAACAGACCAAAATAAGACCTAGTTGGTTTGACCTTGCTTTTGATGTACTGAGCCACGGGTCCCTTGCCCAGCTCAGATGTGGTGCGCTCTGTGATGCTGAGCGACGGTGCAATCATTTGGCCGGTGGATCGGTCCACACAGATGAAGTGGACGAGGCCTGGGAAATCCTCCAGGTAAGTGAGATTCACTTGGTCAAGAACAATACACTCAGGATAACTGTGTGTTATGCTGCAAAAAAGTATATACGTGTTAAACCCCTAAACCCTGCATGCGCTTGCAGATGAATACAAATTAGGTTAGCTCAGAGATCAGACACAACATGACACCCCGAGATTATTTTGCTGATAGGATATGACACCATGGTGATATTCCTCTTGCTTTTCACTAAAAGAAAGTCCTTCCAGTCCAACAGTTTGTCTCTGGGAGATGCAAAAAATGTGGCAAAAACAGAAGAGAAGAGAAAGACAAAGACAGGGAGAGAAAGACGTTAAAGACATGAACAATAAAGGATGCTGTGGTGGAGTCAGTGTCTTGATACGTGTACTATAAACTGATTTATCTATTTATTTGATGCAAAGAGATGCTCAGCTGACTGATACATACTGCACCATGGTCTGGGCTCGTTCCTGTAGGGCGGGCGAGAGCCGTCGAGGGCTGTCGCTCGATCCAGAGTCAGTAAGAAAACACTGTCTGTATACGCCACACAACTGGGTTTTCATTTTCTTACACCATGGGATAAGACTGGAACAAAGAACAGATAGGTGTGATTGATGTCATCATTCAAAGGACCATCCAAAAGCTTTGCTGTGTTGCCACTTGGCCAGCAGAGGGCTGTAGAAGACTTACTCTCTGGTGAACCCAGATCCTGATTTGGTAAAGGCTTGGTTCTTGAAATCTGTCCAGACTTGTTGTAGATGTGCAGACTGGAAGAAGTAAATGTTGATTTTATTTGCGCACATCCAAGATGGTTGATTGACTTATTTCTATAACACTAAAGGATATTTTCAAGTTGAGGCTGTGGTAACAAAACAAATCTTTCAAATTTAGCATAGGTTCATAGTCATCAAAATTCCTGCGACAACAAAGTAGAACATAAAGAAAGCTGATAGAAAAAAATACTATTCTTAATTGTTGTACTTTGCAACAACAAAAAAATCACTTAAACAAAGATAGGAATGTATTGGTGAGCTGCAAACGCTTTATTTAAAAGAAGACAACTGTTGAACATAATAATAAAGCAACAGAGTTGGTTTAAAGCACATACCTGTATCTCACTCTGCCCCAAGGCCTTAATGAATCTATCCAGTTTGCCGCGGACGTCATGTATAGTGAGCTGGCCTCTGGCAGCAGCAGAACCTTGTCCTTCATTTAAACGCTTCTCCAGCTTTGCAAAGGCCTCCAAAAACTTGTACACTGACATGGCCACTGCACTGGTGGAAATCTAACAGAGACAAATATACCGTTTAACTGGTCCTGCAAGGGAGCAAAGATGTGTTCAGATACATAACTCCATACAAATGTGTCACAAATATGCCCCCTGCTGGCCACAAAACCACAACATGTCAAGACTGAAAGAGGTCTTTAAGGAAGAAGCTGTATATACATGTATGAGGACTACA
This sequence comes from Stegastes partitus, assembly GCF_000690725.1. Taxonomy (NCBI): domain Eukaryota; kingdom Metazoa; phylum Chordata; class Actinopteri; family Pomacentridae; genus Stegastes; species Stegastes partitus. The sequence continues at coordinate 57,486 of NW_007577900.1, forward strand.
TACATTGCTGTGTTGGCGTCCACGAACCTTCGTTAGCAGCACTAGTGAGATGCCAGGCCACAATGGGAGACAGTACATGGAGTGAGGCATCATGGGATAGAGCCCATCTTTGAGGGAGACCTCTAAGAAGACTCTGCGAGGGGCTGAAGGGTCAGGCGGACTAACTTCCAGAGTTTGCAAGCTGTCCTCGGCCATCTGGAGAAATCATTCGTTTGTCCATGTGTGTCAAAGGTGATTGGACAGTCAGTTTATTTTAAATATAAAGAAAATTCTTACCTGGACGTCTGGATCCACAAACTCAAACACAGGAGTACTTCCTCTCACCGGCTTTTCTGGTGACACACAAACACACAGAAATATATTTCATAAAAACAAACATACAATACACTGTAATTATGAATAACATACTGTGTGTATGTGGATTGTCTTTCAATGCATTTTTTGTATGACTTCTATCTGGTCACAGATACAGGACTTCATACAGGAGAAGAGCTTGCAGAAGTGCTGCCTGCTCTTCCACTGATAAACTTCCTTATTAACACTGTTGTATAAACCCAGACCCTAGAACACATCTTTATTGTCTATCTTACTTTAAATTAAACCATAATTTTACAAAAAGAAAACCATGCTGTATTGACAAACACTGGAAACTACTGATTGAGATCAAACTTCATTAGGACAACGCTTACTGATGTAAAAACTCAAGTGAGAAGCAGGTTAATTTTCTTATGACTTCTGTACGAACTGACATCTTGTAGCAACTGGAGACGTCGCCCCCTGCTGGCTGTTAGAAAGAATGCAGGTTTAAGTCACATTTGCATTGGCTTCACCCCTTTTAGAACCAGAGTCCATCTTTTATTTACAGTCTATCATCCAGACTCGTTTTTGTGAGTGCGTATGTGTGCATATAAGTAGGGGCTTGGTGGAGCCATGAATTGATATGTGTAGATATATTCATACGCTATTCTTAGAAATAATTACATATACACATAGAATTAAATTTGACTACACAGATTCTACTCGACACCTGAATCGCTTGAGTCTCTGTCTGTCGGTGAGGGCTCCGGGGTGTAAAAACTTTCAGGACCAGAACCAGACGTACTCTCGACATCCTTCACAAACAAACACACGACAAGTTCAGAAACAAGATGACCAGAATTTTGTGGTGGTGCCTTTTGATCGGCTGTCAGCGCTTTGTACCTCGGGGCTCGGGTCATCCAGGTCTACGTTGCTAGGATACATATTCTGCGCCATGATGATGAGAGCCAGGAGGTCTGAGGTGGTGAGTGTACTCGCATTGCGGCTGGAATGAGCGCAGAGGTGAAGAGATGGCAAATACAGCCTCTTTATAGATTTCAGAGTTAGAAATGAGAGCATGTCAAAGCAAAAAAAAAAATCTGATGTGTTCATGGAATCATCTGTACTACCTGGAGTAGAAAGCGAGCAGTTTGGTGTGAACCAAGATGAAGGCATGCAGCACCTCCTCTCCTGCTCTCTCTACGCTGCTGTTGAGCTGCTGAACCAAACGGCGCTCCAGGAACTCGATGCACTGCTCGCACAGTGTGGGGTGGATCAGCCTCTCCACTGCCTGAGAGAGGGAGGAGATGAAATGTGAGCCTGGTGATGGGGATGTTTTCTTTTAAACAAATATCTGCTGATTAGGTGAGATTATACATGTATAGCGTAGTCAGCAAAAATGTAATAAAAAAGGTGTTTTGCATTTGATTTTCCCCATTTTAAAGCACAGAAGAGGAAAGAAAGAAACTCAAACAAGCATGAACATTACACTGGAACTGAAAGACATCAGGCATGGCGTGAATCATCTATCAAGCCTGAAAAATGCTATGACTGGACACAGGAATTCGAACTAATTCCATAAAGAGGAATGCAAGATAAATTCATCTAGTTACAGAGAAGTTTTCTAAATAGACTTTAAACAACCCAGAAAAAAAAAAAATCTTAACAATTAAACAAACACATAACCAGAGAGCTGCCAAAACAACATCCGTCTAACTGTGAGAAGATATTTGGTATTGTGCCATTTCTGCCATCTGCTGTTTAAAATTTTTATATCATGCACCAAAAATGCACCACAGTAGGTCCGGGCTCTGCTAACAAATAATGAAAACTGTAATAAACATTGACATGAGATTTTGTGCATTATAATACCGCTGGCAGCTCAATAAGGTCTGCGGTTTATTGCACGCAAGACCCCTGTGGGGACAAATATATTAGCTCCACTCTGAAAAAAACAATCTTCACGACACTGTAAAGTCATTTTTTGACCCCCATATATCAACAATGAAGCTGGTGAATGAAAAAAGATGAAGACTATATAGCAAAACTGATAATAAACTACTAAAAATAACAACAAAAAGAGGTCTTTTTGTTATTAAAGTCTGCTGTATAACATTCCAAAGTGTCGCACCTCCACTAAGAAGCTCTGGTCATTCTCTCGCAGGTGGCTGTAGGTCTCCAGCAGGCTCTGGAGATGCTTCCACAGTCTGGCCCGTTGCTCCGTGTCCTGAGGCCGCAGTCTGGTGACAAACAAATCATATACATCAACCAGATGCTGTATTAACAATTTCCTGTATCAACACACAAAAAAATGTCTTACTCTCTTTTAAGGAGGGCCCCACTGAGGGTGACCATGCCAAACAGGACCTCAATCATCTTCTTCATCACGTAGATCTTCCTCCTCAGATCGTCCTCCTTCTCCTCACCGTCTCCATTCACAGCAATGTAGAGGCACTCGTCGAACTGAGGAGACAAAATAACCCAATAAACTTGCCTCAAGCACACACATAAAATAGAGAACACATTGAAAATGAAGTGTCTCAAACTCCATCCTGCTCTTTGTGTTCTCTAAGAAATAGATTTGTGCACAAGAAAGACCTAAGAGAATGTTGAGTGGATCTGAAATTTATCAACTGTATCATGTGCTGCAGGATGACCAACCGTGGTTTGATTCAATAAATAGACTCACATGACAAACATGGTGCTTCACTGACTGCATTTAGGTCACTGTGTTATTACCGAAGCTCAAGTAAATTCCAATATTTTGAGACAACATGAGAAGAGATACGCATCACAGCCTTTTTATTTTGTAAGAAATATGTGTCATAAAATATATTTGGAAGATGGCTGATCTAGAGACTTGTGCAGGGGTAAAGACAGCTTTTATTTTGAAAGGCAGGTGCCACCTGGTGCAGGACGTAGACGTGGTTGCTCTCTGTGGTGAAGGAGGTGTAGCTGTCGCCCTGCCGATCCACCAAGGTGCTGGAGGAGATAATGATGGGAGCAAACTGAGTGCTGATCATGTCCTCAAAGGCCGGAAGCTGAGTATTAAAATGAAAAAAAGGAAAGAAGTTAAAATCTGAGTTATTTTTGCAGCTACAGGAAGCAATTTAAAAGGCAACAACTGCATATCTGCTGCACAGGATTTAGATCCTCCTCACCCCCTGGCCCTCCTCCTGCGACGCTCCATACTGCTCCTGGATGTTCTGTTGAAATTCGAGGTCGGTCCAGTGGAAGAGCACCTCGGCGCTCTCGCTGGCTATCAGCAAGCACTTCATCTGGACCACAGATGCGTTCCTGTCCTGCCGTACTGCGGTGCTCTATTTATTCAGATGACCTCACATGCATTAGGCTGTAAAGAAAAACGGGAAAAGTAGTGAGGTGAAAGACGTACATCAGAGTTTGGGGAGGAATTTTGTACCGCAGAGAGGTCTGGCTGGCACAACACAATGAAACAGAACTGGCTGTCAGCTATAAAATTAATTTTGATAACTGAATAATTGGATATTTTTTAAGAGAAAAAAAGTAAACATTTTTTGATTCCAATGTCATAAACATGATAATTTTCTGATTTCTTCACTCCTCTATGACAGCAAACCGAACATCTTTGGTTTGAGGACGAGACAAGAACATTTAATACATCATCTCGGGTTTTGGGAAACACTGACTGACATTTCTCATTCATTTCTGACATTTTAAATACAAAACAACTTATCCAATAACCAAGAAAATAACTGATAGATTAATCAACAGTGAAAATAACCAGTAGTTGCAGCCTTAAAAACAAGCCACTATTTAGAAAATTCCACAAATTATTTTACTTATTACTATTATTCCAGCATTTGCATTACAAGTTTGAGATACCTAAAATAATATATAGAATTATTGATGTGAAACCTCACTTCATTTCTGTGTGTGAATGAAACTGTCAGTTAATTTCACTCCACTCAGGAGGTCATGAAATAAGGATTTAAAGCTGAAACTGTGAAAAAAAAATACATTCACGACATCAATCATCACTAATTACACATTTTAAAAACTGATCTGAAATAAACCATGGATAATCTTAAAATTACTATTCACTATGCAGGCGGCAAAGGCCTGAACTTTAATCTGAATCTCAGCATATTTCACAGCCATGAGCTCTCTGCCTCTGAATCACGGGTGCATTACTTTCACACAGGCCTTGTTATCATTATATTAGCCTGCAGAGAAACTAAGAGCGAAAGGGAAACCTTTTCCCATGCTCCACTGCCTCTTGACCCAAAATAGTCAGCCCCTGGTATTTTATCAATGAAAGCCTGCAGTAGGATCAGAGATTGGAAAAAAAAGGCAAAAATGCCAACTGTGAGTGATTCCAGGACAACTTCAGCCAAAGCAGATGTACTCCACTGTTCTCCTATTCGCACCGGTTGATTTGCAGTTGCACCTAAATGCAACAGATACTGTGTATTTCACATTCTTCTGAATAAAAGACTTTGGATCATAATAAAGTCTGACAGGGGTTAGACTGACGCAGTGATCTAGTGGAGTCAACTGGAAAAACAGATGCTACTTCAATAACTGTTCTTGGGAGCATCAATCTGTGGACTCCATGTTGTTTTTGTTCAGATGACATATATCTTTTCGTTCAGCACCTACAATACATTGCATGGTGCCTCTGGCAGCAGGCTGGACTGCCTCAACATAAAAGTGGAAGTAATGAGGAGCTGTAATGAGATTTAGGAACAGTGATGTGTTACATTTCAGACGAATGTAAAGCGATTGCAGCAAAGTATTACTTCACAATGCATCAGCACTTCCTGTTGTCCGTGTAGAAATGCATACGATACGTTAACGTCAGTTTAATGTGTAATATTTCATTTTCAGCTCATTTTTTTTAGTTGCAATATTTCTTTTATCATGTGTTGCTATCTCATTATAACTGCCAGCATGATTTTTTACTCTTCTACTTTCGCCTACCTGGGTTTTCTGTTTGTTTGTTGTTCTCCAGTAATGTATATATTGCTTGTCTACTTTTTAGGCACTACGCTTGTTATGTCTTCTTGATGTTTCTGGACATATCTGACACAAGAACTTCCCACTAGTTTTGTCTTATCTCAATATGTTACTACTCTGTAATTGTCCCAGAGCTGCTCATCTGATATTTGCAGGATCTGCAAACATTCAGTCAGAAATGATTTAAACAGATGTTAAATGGGTTCATTTATATTTCTGAATGCCAGAATCTAGTTCTGTTAATACCAACAGCAACTAAATAGTTTGATCATCTAAACTGATTCCACTCCATGTTTTACCCAAAGCCAACTTATTTCCTATTACCAAACTTCCTCCATGCTCACTGATCACTAATGCACCAAACAAACACACACTTTAAAGTTCATGTCACAGCAGCTCACTCAGTTTTCTGCGCCGGATGATCCCAGCATCTCGGTCCAAGTGTCTCCTCTGCCCAAATCTTCAGCTTCTTTCAGTTTTCTTCCAGCAGTTTGTGGAGGTTTTTTCTTTTTTTTGATCGCAGTGTTGCTGTTTCTACTCGCTTCCTTCCTTCCGCGCTGCAGCCTGTGCGTCATGTGACCGCAGCATGAACGGAGTTCGCGCTGATCTGAAGCCAGATTGGGCCGTGAAGCGGCGGAGGAGCGGCCTGTAAGAGCTGCTCCTGGATAAGTGTTGGCAGTAAGTGGCTCTTCTGTTCGGTGGATTGCCCCCTCGAGGCGCCTGATGATCGGTGAGGCAGAAAAAAAAAAAAAAAAAAGTCATGTGCCGGTGCGTAAAGTGGGCCACATGACCGGGGGGCTGATAATAGTTTGGTATTTGTGGAATTCAGCTTCATGGTTGGGGTTGAGATTATCAGTGCTTGTGCCCTTTATTTCAGAATTTTCCATGAAGTGCAAATCTGTTTGAAAGCAATAAAGTAATCCTTCTTGACATTTTCAGGAAGGTCCACACAAATATGATTTTTTTTTCTTCTAAATACAGAGCTGCTAAACTGTTCATGATATAATATAGATGCCTGTGGGCTGGATACTTTTTTCTTATTTTTTACATAAACTTATTTAATAAAATAAAAATCCCCCTTACAAAAATTGTACGTTTGTGGCGAATAGCTGTGGTGAACCTTTTAGCAATGTTGCCACAAGTTTGCAGCGAGGTCATATTCTCATGTGCAAATTAGATTTGCGGTTAAGTGGACTGTTAGATTACTTTATGGAAAGCTTCATCCATTATTCCACTTTAATGCTACCCTGAGAGACGGGGTCACCAGCGGTTCATAGTGCAGGGCCAAGACACCGAGACAGACCAACGTTTACATCTATGACCGATCTAAAATCACCAGTTATCCTACCATTAACAGGACTGTGGGATGAAGTCACAGCACCCGAAGGAAACTCACACAGACACAGAGAGAACAGCAGCAGCAGGTTTCAACCAACAACCTTCTATTTGTGAGGTGACAGTGCAAACCGCTGCCGACCAAGAATTTCATTTTAGAACAGTTATAAACGACATAAAAAATGAATTTGTGGAAAACTTGCTGCAAACCTATCGTAAGTTCTTCACAAAGTTAGCCAAAAGTTCACCGCAAGTTCACTAGAAATCTAAATTGCATATCAAAATATAACCTTACTGCAAATTTGCCAAAGGTTAATTACAGTTGTCTGCCAGAAAAACTATGAAACACTAACACTGCCAGAAGTTTGCCACTAGTGGATAACATCCATCCATCCATTATCTATACAGCGCTTAATCCTCACGAGGGTCATGGGGGGGCTGGAGTCTATCCCAGCTGACTTAGGGTGAAGGCAGGGGACACCCTGGACAGGTCACCAGTCTATCACAGGGCTACACTTAGAGACAGACAACCAAGCACACTCACATTCACACCTACAGACAATTTAGAATCACCATTAACCTCAATATTTTTTTGGACTGTGTGGGAGGAAGCTGGAGAACCCGGAGAGAACCCACGCTGCACGGGGAGAACATGCAAACTCCACGCAGAAAGATCCCGGGTGTGTCCTCACCGGGATGCGATCTGGCGACCTTCTTGCTGCGAGTCAACGGTGCTAACCACCTTGCAGCCCACAGTGGAAAATATTTTTTGGAAAATGAATGTCTTTGCCTCAAAACACACAAGTTTTGCTTTTGTAAGAGGACTCAAGTTAGGAATTGATATAAAGCGGGGTATATTAATTCACTTTAAGCATTTAAATTCAAGTAAGTACAGCAAGACAAAATCCTGAAATTAATTTAAACCTAATGTTATAATTGTTTGTATATTCACATTTTCCATCAGGGAACAGCTTTTAGGAGATTTACAAACAGTGCAAAGTTTTACTGAGGCCTCTGTTTGGTCCCAAATTCATTCTGCAGCATGACAACTTCAAATCGTCAGTCATAAAGTCATAAAGAACTATCTATGTACCCCAAGAAGAACAAGGAGTCCTGCAACAGATGATGTGACCCAAACAAAGCCCTCATCTCAGCATCATGGAGTCAGTCTGGAAAACATAAAGATGCTTGTACAAGGTACCTTGAAGAACTAGCAATATTTTTTTAAAGGCAAAGACGAAATATTGTTTTGATGTGTCTTTTTTTTCTGTTTGCTGCACTCACGGCAATGTTTATGAAAGCATGTTCATGGCTGGGGCTTGTGCCGTTCCTGCAGCGGCGGTGAACCGTCTTTGGGGTTCGATCTGGTCTTTTCATCTTGCCATCTTGATGCAAGACTGGAGTCAACTGGTCAACGTTTTTGTATACACAGCATGATTTGATGATGGTTGTGTCACGCAGTGCACCTGTGTGGAAGATTTTGCCATTTGTTGCATTTCTCCTTTGATTTGTCACCCATCTGTGTATGTGTGTGTCCTTAACTCCACTTTGAATAGAGCTTCACACACACACACACACACACACACACACACACAATTGCAAGTTAAAACCACCTGTATATTCATTTTAGTGTTGCCTTAAATATACATGCATTTATTGCATACTCTTATGTTCCACCTTATGTACTTTTTCCATGTCCTGTCTGGCTACATCCTGTCCTAAGTTTTGAAAATAACATTTAAATAAAAAGTATGAAAGCATCCTCAGTGCTTGTGCGTAATAGGTTTGGAGAGCGCTGCACATCACATATAAACTACATATACACAAACACACAGTCACCAAACAGCAGGCCGTTTCTCAGAGAATGTTTTGATGGCTTCAACAAATCTGTGTTATAATATTCTGCACAGACTGTATGCTTGGCTTCTGAGCGGAGCAAAGAACCCCATAGTAACATAAATATTTATGTTTCATTAACGTTGCTTGGGTCAAAATGGCCCAAAATGCCGAGAGTTCTTCGTTGCGGGCCAAAGTCTAATCTAGTCCATCAGTTTTCTGGGGATCTAGCATTCATGGAAGTCTTATTTAAGCTGACTCCTGTATATACAGAGTAAACATCATGAAATCCTCAGTGTTTGCTAACAGGGCAAGGGGGCCTTGCATGTCTCAAAATGGATCACTGAGTATAAACAGTGTTAGGTGGGCCTGGGTAGCAGTTACCCTCCACTAAGAAGACACTGTCACGCAGAAGTGGCCAGACACGGTGCAGTCCTCCTAAATCACAACACAATTAGATTTTGTCAGAGGAAGTGATGCACATCGGTTGTTATCACAAGGTACAGGTTTATGTGAACCACAGTTCGGCAAACAAAACCATTTCCACGGACCGGCTTGATAAGATCCTGGTCTGAATGTCAGGAAGTTCACTAAGGCCTCGCAGTTCACATCGCCGAGGTCAATTATTGTTAAAGCATTACTTTCAGGCAGAGGCACTGGGTTTACTCAACAAACTCAACATACCTCTGATTAGAAATTATGTGTTGCCTTTAAACTTTGTGATCCCTATCGGTACATAGTTGATCTGAGAATATTCTAAACTCACACTGACAACTGATTCCAAGCAGTTTTCTGGAGTAAGTGCAGCCCAGTTCAAGCCACTTATCTTCCTCTACCTTAACACGCCTGCTCTTTCTCACTGTGGTTTCAAGTATTGTTAATTGTTATGCATCTAAATGTGCATATACGTATAACCAACTTTGTACAATGAATGATATTTTCTTCCTCAAAGGAGCCCAGATGTAATGGACCAGGTGTTAACAAGCCTGGTTTGATTCTTACATGTCAACAATGTTGGCCGGTTTAAAATGAACCACATGTGAAAAGAGGCTGTTCCTGAAGTTCATTTCTGAGACCAAACATTTCTGCTTCTTACATGAAAGCAAGAGCCGATTTCGCATGAATGGAACTTAAAACAAAAATATAATTAAAGGTACATGCTTTGGATCACGGCTCTTGAAGGGCCGCCAGTGTTAACCACTCACTGTCATGAAACATCAGTGCAGAAAATGCAGCTTTTGTGCGCCGAGCTCGTGCAGGAGAAACCGAAAGCACCTGAACGACGAGTGTTCGGGCCAAAGGACTCACGAGATCAAACCCTTCTACATGAGCCCTCCAAGAAATCTCAAGTTTTCAATGCAGTGCGGCTCGAGTTGAGTCTGTCCAAGCCCAAGCTGAGGTCTTAAAGTTTAGCCCATCTTGGCTTCATGTTTTCCATCAACAGTTGCCTCTTGCAGTCACAGGACAGCACTCTTCCCACTACAAAGACTTGTTCCAGCTGCTTCCACATCTGGGGCCAAACAGTGTGCATAAGAATGAGTGAGTGTGAGCGCATCAACGACGGTACATTTTAATACTTTGTTACCTTACTCCAGTTGCTGCAAGAATTTGGCAGCTTTTATTTATGGTTTCTGCGTATTTCTTTTTTTTTTGTGCTCCTGTGCAAGTATAAATCATGTCTTCTCATGTTTTCTATTACGGAGTCTGGTTTTTACAGCTCAATGTGAATTCACATGAAGGGACTTAGCTGTTTACACAGAAGTAGAATTGACCACCAAATCCTCTTTTGTATGTGGCACAATGAGTTTACAGTTTAGAGTTTAATGGAGTCTGGCCTGTGGACAAACTTATGTCTGAGTACATTCTTTTGCTCGAGTGCAGATTGTAGCAGGAGGAATTTTTACTGAAGCACATACAAGACAAATACAACTTCTTATGCATTTGTACATGTTTATTACCAACGTAAACTTTTTATTTTTTAACAAAAAATAATATAGGCGGACTTTACATATTAAAATAATGCTCTCCAAAAAGAAATATGGACATCTCTACATTAACTATAAACACATTCAGAAGACAAATATTCTTTATATTTAACATATTGAGACAATGAACCTGCTCTTGTTCTTCCGTCATGTAAGAGCTTCAAACTGTTTGTTCTTACTCATGTCAGCTCAGAGCGCTAAACACAACCGAATCTCTCCCGGCAAGGTTTTTACTCACCGTGTGGTTTTCGTCTAGTAAATAGCAAACCCTTCTTTAAAGAAGAGGGTTAAGATATGATGGAGTAAAACTAAAGTAAATGCAGATTGAAATCTTTTTTCTTGTGTGCCTTTTGCCCTTCAATTACCCCCACCACCATTTGCATCTTTGCACAGTCACTTGGTCGTTCCCTTTTTTTAATTTTAGTTAATACATTCTTAGAGTTATTTGGGATTTTGCCTTAGAGTTGGGGCATTAGTACCACTAACATAGCTTTTAAAGTAGAAATATAAAAACAAAGTACTTTATCATATAAATTAGGTGTATACTGTTTGTAAGTAAAAATATCAAGCTTAAATCACTTTTCCTTTTTTTATGTACAATACATTATCTAAAAATATATGACGGTAAATCTGTACAAAATAATGTAAAATATATCATGTATATTTAGTACAAAAGAAACCTAGCAGCATTAAAGGATTATAAGGTCACATGGAAGAGACAGTAAGATATGTTAAAATGCACACTGGAAACGTAGAATTGTTGAATCTATAGCAAACCCCAGCTTGTGTGTGTGGACGCAGTCGGTGTGACGGATGGGTTCACATTGTTCTTTAGCTTAGTATCACTGCAAAAAAAACAGCACTGGAGCCGCATCCTGGCCTATTATACTCTGCAGATAAAATGCAACACAAAAGCAGAGAGTTACACACACACACACACACACAAAAAAAACAGCCTTTAAAAGAAACTAATTGTCAATGTAAGCCACTCGATTTGGCGAGAAGACATTTAGTGGCGCATCCAGCAGACTTAACAGAAACATCAGTAGCTTTATCAGTAACACACATGCACACACAAACACGCATATGTGGTTAGTCCAAGCATGGACACACTGTGGCAGTTATCTGTTTGTGGAGAGGGTCAAGTCAAAGTGAAGCTGACTTGTGTATGACCCAGAAATGCAGTTGTTGTTTTTTTTTCTTTCCCTCATTCTTTGTCTGGTGGTCAGTAAAAAAAAACAGGGGGAAAAAAAAGAAATTGGTTTGACAATCCAAAAATAGAAAATATAGCTTCATTAAGTCAAAGACTGTAGATTTGTTTTCATACTGTCTTTCTGTAGCTACAAAAAAAGGCAGAAAACATTTGCGGTCCGTAGAAGTCTTGTAGTCTTACCTTGTAGTTTTTGATTTATTGCTGGTGAAAAGAAATAGAAAGTGTTCAGTGCAGCCCTTCATATGCGTCTTGGGCAAGTCTTTGTTGGAACGGAGAGGAGAACAAGAGGAGAACTGGGTTTGTTTGTTATTTGGCAGAGTGGTTTAAATATTACCACTGAAATAATGGACCAAGAGGCTGTTGTTTAACCAGAGAACCGTGCTGCATTCAAGTGTCCACTCTACTGAAAAGTCCTTGAGCAAGACACTGAAATGGCCACAAAGCGGTTCTCTGGTTTTTGAAGCTTTTAGTCAAACTGTCATGCCCACATCTTGGGTATGTGGGGTCAATGTTATCTCCGACAGGCGTACGCGTTGATGTTTTTGATGACATAAAAGCCTATGGTCATGGGCGGCATCGCTATTGTCCTTCCAGCCCTCAACGTCTTAGGCTTCAGCTCAGGGAACGTTTCATTGTCCACCATTAGCAGCTTCTCCCCGTTCAGCTGGATATGTCTGCAAAGAAAAGACAGACAAGAAATACCGATTGTGTTCGCTCAGTGAGACACGGTGCGCTTCAGTCTTATCACCAAACCCTCTGACTTTGTTCCTCACCTGCCTTCTGCACATACAAACAGTAGTTGTAGAGAAAAGAGAAAAAACTAGGTTGTTCACCTCAACAACAGAGAATCTGGATCACTTCATGCAGGATTATGATTCTGTCAGTTGAACACTTGGGGGTGCTGCTGTTACAATTTTGCAATTAAACAACTGCACACTAGTAACACCTGACTGAGTGGAATCTGCCTGGATTGAAACTCGAGACTTAAAGCAATGAAAATATTCGGCAACAACCTCCGCTGCTGCTCTGTGCAGTAAGAATAACAGAGATACAAAAATGATCGCTAACATATTTGAGAGGAGGTTTCCAAAAACAACTTCTTAAAATAATATGTTGATAGAATTTGATTTGTCATTTTCCTTAAAACAACTGTTTCCTGAGATACAGTTTGCTACAACTTAACTCATCTTCAACAATATCTCACCATGTAAAAATAAAGTTCACTAAGATGATGGGTTATTGTAAACATTTAAAAATGTTTTCCTTTCAGTTTTGCTTCGGCACTGAAGGATAGCTGAAACTAGATATACGGCCTAATTGAAAAATGCTGCTTTTCTAATCTTTTCCAAGACTCACATTCAGCCTTCACCAGCTGTAAATGCAAAAAAAAAAAAAGTATTCCGTCTCTACTCTCTTTGCACAGACAAACAGAATGCATAGCCACATGTCAGTTGTTTGTAGAGACTCATAAAAATTGCATTTATTGGCTTTTTTTTCTTTCTTTAAACGATTAACATGACCTCATTTTATAGCAGTAATCGTTTTTTAAGACTTGCTTTAGCACATCACACTTGTAAGTCAAGGTGCACTGTGCATACTTTTACGAATGGATAATAGGATGGATGGGTAATTATCAAAAACGGCATAATAATAAAATACATTTTTACCACATCAAGCAGGAGGTTTTGTAATATATTCCTGCTGTATCACTTGCTTGCGTGACTTTTACTGTTTTTTTGAATTCCCTTTTATTTTTTTCCCTCTTTATCCATACAAGCTATCGTTTAACTATCAGCAAATGTGCACTGTAACAATAAATCATGTTCTTTTAGTGCATTTGCACTGCAGTGTCACCTCTCACACTCAACTTTTCAACTTGCTGTAATCAACTTTTCCTACAGCATTGTAAAGTTCACAATACTACACGGTAATAAAGGGATCAAAAATTCCCACAAATTCAATAAAATATCAAATAAAATTATGCTTAATAAGGAGAAATAATGAATCAGACTAAACCGCTCAAAGCCTTCCCTCCACATACATGGGCCCGAATACTTTAAAAAGTCCCACTACTCACACAAATTTATAGACATCTGGTGTTGCTAAATAAAAGTCTCCCTGCACTGCCTGTGGTAAAGGAAAGCACTTAAGGCCAGAAAAAGGCCCATCGTTAGCTCACTCTCCTATTAATTGCCTCGCAATCCTGTTCTAACACCTAAAACATCCTCCATCATTACACTGTTATTGAAGGATCATGCCTGAGCCTCTATTAAGGCCGTATGTAGGTATCATGTAACACAAAGACTGACAGACACACACATGCACACACAGTCCCGGGTCATTAGGCTGTTATTCCAGGATTTGAGGCTTAAGTCTGAGTCAGAATAACAGGCCGAGGGGCTTAAAGGAGAGCGTACGAGACTGAAACCATAAACCTTTTATTTTAAAGGACATTTTGAGGAAATAGGAATTATATTACCTTGTTACATAGAAGCAATATATTACAGTTGGCAGAATTACATTGAGGACAGCATTGAGAGATGAAATGGACTTGATATAAAATGAAAAATGAAACATCTGTTGAAGGCTATGAAAAAAAAAGACATTCAAACAAGGGCTTTGTGAAGAGCTCCGCATAACATATAATACATAATAAATAAACAACTAGCCTTAACTGACAAAGGACAAAAGGGGTTAAGCATTTATCTTGTGCTTTATTAGCTTTTATTTATTGCATTATTTTTTACGAGTGCAGTGTAACTTTAATCAAAACAAGCAGGAGTAATTGCATGTTAGCGTATATTTGCGTTTTGTACTGCGGTAGTCACATAATATGCCAGCTCAGCATAAATTATACCTTGCGTTCTCAAAATGTTAAATTAAAGTGATTTTCTGCAGCTTTTTTTTTGAAGGACTTGTGTTTAGCACCTTATTAAATTCAGACCCAGAAAGCTCTTATTTGCCCTTTTCCTCATGTCTCTCAGACCTTCAGCACAAAGTAATCACTTTATGAAAACAGCTACAATCAAAGTTTTCATCTTCAGATGGGGTCTTTCCTTTAGTTTATTTTACATAAGCAATGATGGGATTGGTAGACGTGTGCAGTTGATATAACCTGGGTCTCTCAGCAGTACACTTGTCTTGTTTGATCAGCGTAAATTAATGGAACAGGATACTCTATGAGACGACCGCACTGTTGTTTTAAAAGAAGGATAATAACTCAAACCTGACGTGCAGGTATATATGTGCATATGTGTTCATGTGTATGCAACAGAGAGAAGTAGCGTGAAAGATACTGACTTGGCTTTGAGTCCATCAGTGCCGTAGGGTTGCAGCAGGTACTGATGGACGGTCTTGTTCCGTAACGTTCCCGCCAACTTGATTTTCTTTCTCGATCGATGCAGGTTGATGATGTAGATTGTTATGGAGCCTCTCACATAGTTATGGCTGGTGCCGGAAAAATGTAAAGAAAATAAACAATGCAACATTAATTTTTCTTTTTCATTCAGAAAGCGCTGTCAAGAAACAGCAAAAAAAAAAAAAAAGGACTCTTCTCCACATCTGTTAATGGGGATTCATCATGTATTACATTGCCATGCTGAATAAAATTCTCTATAATTAGAGATGACTACAAAGAGAAGCAAGTCTTTGATATTTCGGTCCCATATAGTAACAGGATAAAACCGCAACTCCTTGATCTAATCTGGATCAAAAGGTTTGAAGAAAATTAATAAAGCAAAATAAAGCAAGCTCACTAAGATAATTCCTTAGGACAGCAACTTACCTTTTATCATCCTTTTTTTTTTTTTTTTTAGCATAAATTATATTAAACCACATTCAACTTTATCATCCTGATGACGGCTACTCAATGCAAACCTCTCATACAGTATCCAATATTAAAACCTGTGCGGTTCAGGGTCAGATGAAGGGTGTGAACACAAAGGGGCAATACTTCTTGAGTTACACAGACAACAGTGTTTGAGTCCCTCTCCTTAGGGGAAAGCACTGGGGACACAACTTGATAGGAATACTGGCCAAAGGTAAATAACTAACTGAGACAGATAAGACAAACATGATAAAATCTAATAAGGGCCCAGATATGAGCACAAAGACAACACAGCTGTAGTGAATACCACATGTCAGGCCTGGTGTTTACGGCCAGAGCTAAACGGTCTGGTAGACATCTCTCTCGGTTACCACCTCCAGAATCTCATATCTTCAAAGCCATCTCGGTTCAGTGCTCTTTTGGGCACAGGATGAGACATTCATTTCATTACCCCGAAAGACTCCTAATATTCAATATATTACACCATGTTTCAGAGTGATAGATCAGATGGTTAGATGGAGGGAGAGATAAAGATCGCTTAAGTCTTTCAAATGATGAGGTTCTTAGAGATCCAAATCAGGAACATAAACATGTGTCTGTGCTGTTTGATGTTGGAGCATCTCGGGGGGAAAAAAAACACCATGCAAACCACTAAAAGGGGTAAAAGGGCAGTGAAAGTTAAATATCTAATCTGCAAAGACTTTTCAAAGCACTGACTGTCTGGACATATTTATACTCTTTGCTGTCTAACACAGTACAGTCAAACAAACAAGACTACAATGGTTTGTTCGCTAAAGAATTGACTATGTAAAACCACAAATTGGCAGAAATAATGTCAACTGAAGTGGCTTCGGATTTGAGAGAGACTGTTTTCGTGTCTCGGTGTCTGATAGTATGCGCTGATGGGTATCTGGAGTTAGACTGAACCCCACTACGTGAGCCGGGAGCAGCTCTTATTTAATTCCCCATATGTGCCGAGTGACCGAGCGACTACACTTGTTGAAAACTATCTCAAATATTTGCATGCATGTCGTTCGTTACGCAACTCCTGCCCGTTTATCGAGCATCTATCTGTGCAGCGCTCCTCTGTTTTTCTAAGAGATGCTCCACCTGTAAACGAGACCTGTCTAGAGTAAGGCCGTAAGTCTAGCCTGGTGCTGACAGCCGCTGACCTGGGTTAAATGATAACCTTGAACAGGCCATGGTGGCACTCTTTATCTGCTCCCGGCACAGACTGCCTTATTGTCCCTCCCCCTCCCCCTCAAATATCCCCCTCCAGCCAATCCGAGACGGGATAAAGGCCCGGCACACCTTTCAGCGGCTCTTTGACGGCGGGGAGACAGAACCCACACACCTGATAAGTGATACCCGTTAAGTTTTATAGGCTCTGAGCTGTGAATGAGCGGGTGTCTGCGCTCTGCTTATTTATGGGAAGCTAAATGGGCCGGCTGGGGATTTTGTTCTTCCCCACCCGGCGCTGAGCCTCAGGTGTTTGCAGGAAGACACTGGGAGCAGACGGCAAACAGCAGCAGTCTGTTTTCTGTCGAAACCTTCAAGGACATTCCCAAAGTATTCCTGCACTTTGCAGAAGGTTGTGCGTTTTGTCATCTGTCAGATTCAAACGGAAAGAAAAAAACAGAATTCATGCGAGGTAGCCGAGCTGTGGTGCATACTTGTAGTAGCTGGTGCAGTGAGCGTAGATACGTAGCTTGTCTCGTATGACTCGTCCCGGTTGCGGTTTCCTCTGCAGCCCAGCCACCCGCACAGCTAAAACCCTTGGACCAACAAGGCGCTTGAAGACCAGGGAGAACCAGTAATCCTGCAAAGGCAACAGAATCAAACCCAGAGACACATTCAGTATTACTTTTATGACAGCATGTGTTAATATTCTTATCCTCACCCTGAAGACAGGATTTAAGTCGCTGTTTAAAGACACAAAACAAAAGCCAGCAAAGACGTTTGAAAGACTGCAAAGCAAATCCAGCATAAGGTTTTGTTCTTTTCTTGAGGAGTTTTACAGCAATCTTGGATTCTGATTTCCCTGAAAGTGAATATTGCCAAATTCTCCATTTTGTTTATCCAGCCATGAACTGCCATCGAGATTGTAGGAACAGATTAGGTTTCGCAAACTGTGAGAATTAAAGAGAAAGCAGCTCGTCTGTGTGGAAAAAAAAGGAAGAGATATAGTCCACAAAAGTATCAAGTGTAAACATGTCAGCACATTCAGCGTTTAGTTGGAACTGATTGTCCCCATGTAATACGGCCATCGTCTTTAACAACCGCTGACCCGTTCAGAACTGACGAGTCTTAAATGTGACAATTTCCCCAAAATATTATGGTACGTCGTAAATGGCTGTTTTTCTGTTGCCGACGTTGAGTGGTCCACCATACTGAGTCGCACTCTATAGACTACACAGACTCAACACCTCTCCAAGAGACCCAGAACAACATGTGTTCCTCAGGAAGTTCCCATGCAATCCTGCATATGGCAACATTTAAGGGCTTCTTTTTTCCACGCAGGCTTTAACTTAATTTGCTGCCAAGGCATCGAAGAAGCAGAGCACAGTATAGAACAGTATCGTGTTGGCCATGACCAGAGGGATGGATGGATGAATGTATGGCCAGAACTATGATCCGTGATTATTACATAGTGTATAAAACAAAGAGCAGATATGAGTCTGGAGGATTATTTGTGAAAGATAGCCAGGGTGATTTTATACTCTCGCTTTGTGTTTACATTTCAAAACACATGTAACAAAAACCAACAATAAATTGATATTTTATAATCTGTGGCTGCGCTAGAATCCCGAACCGGAACGGGCACCGGCAGGACATGGCATTTTCTGAGAAATCACACAAAAATGCTGTCGACGGTCTTTTTTTTTTCCCCGACTTTGCCTTCCTCGACAGACCGAGAGACAACCCATCGACTGCAGGAACAACCGCACAACACACACCAGACACCGCTCAAACCTCAGCTGTGGAGAGTTTGCAGTAATAGCACGATAACAAGGCGAATGACAATTAACCTTTAGTGTTTAGCTTAATAGGACAAATGAGAGTCAGACTGGCTGAGTGAGACCCTGTTAATCTCGCCGAATTCAACGATCAAAGTATGAGGTTCCATTATTTTTCTGCACCCAGGGGGACGTTCATGATTTCAGTGTTTTTAATTTAGCAACAACCATAAAGAAGTTAACAATCTTCATGCTCTAATTGGGTTCCTCATAAAATAATGAAAAGAAAAATGCTGTTGAAAGTGAAGACAGAAAAACATGCAAGAAAAAAATATGGGGAGAAGGGGCCATTAGAGAGAGCCTAAATTACCTCATCTCCCTACTTTGTATATGGAAAATATGTATTTTCTGTCTTCTCTACAGGCAGACATCTTTGCTGACTGTCTAACAGACTAATTTATGTCCGTCAAAGACTGAATCTTTAGTTGCAGGAGCTCTGGAGGGAGATGGCCGGCGCATGTGGAGTAAAAACAACAAAAAAACAGGAAAGCCAGCATGATTTGGATAGTAGAAAAAGTAAAAAGAAAGGAAAAGGAGGGGGATGAGTGTGGACAAAGATGAAGCATCTGAGGGGCTCTGAGTGGATTTCACCAATGGTGGACTTATCCTATAGGGGAAGGGGGCCAGGTCATAAATTTCCCATGCAGAGGACAGGTTGGCCCTGCAGTGAATTCTCTCAGCAGGTAGGCCGGTGCAGCTCTCAGACATCCAACTATGTTAAAAGCATTGTGATCCTAGCGGGAGATCGGCATTCTCCGAAAAATAATGGAGGCGGAGAGGGAAGAAATATAAAGCCCTCCTGATTGTTTAATATCTTATAGTGTAAGTGAAGCATAAATAAGAGCGTTCCCGCCAGAGAGAACTAATGAGGGTTTTAGTGAAAAATGACTGTCAGGTTTTTTGCAGAAGTGAGCAGTCCATGAGCCCAACAACAATAGCAGTTAAAACTGTATTTTGGGGGATACCAATAATCACTCTAGCAGCCATGTCTGATCTATGTGGAATAATAAATGTTTGATACGTGTCTTGACTCCATTATGTTTTTCCTTTATTGTGGGAACAATGATTTACTGTCCAAGTCATTATTGTAAGTGTCTCACCCCTGCTCTGCCCCAGCTTATTCTAAATGCTTTTTCATGAACTTAAAACTCTTTTTTTTTTTTTTTTTTTATGAACTTGGCTCGCGTTAGCATTTTGTCACTCTTTCGCACTTATATTTGTTTTCGGCAAAATGAGATCATCGTTACTCTAGGAAAAGATTAAGAAGTGTGGCTTTTAAAATAATTAAATTAGCATCATTATTATTGTTAATAATAAAGAAACATCATGACCTCAGAGGCATACTATGTGTTGTTAAGATTATTTTCCCTTCACATGCTGATCAGGCACAAGCAAGTAACAGTGTATTTCAGATGGGTAGTGCAGTGTTTTGGACAGAGCTTTTTGTACTTCTGTCCCTGCATGTTTCTGACCCAACCACAGGGGAACTTGGCATTGGGCGGTTCCATTCCACACAGCGTTGCAGGCTGTTTTACTAACATGCCTGCGTATCAGAATCTCGGGTTGCAAAATCTCTCACCAGGCCGACCGTCCCGCACAGAGAAGCGCACAGTTACGATGGGGGTTGAGGGGAGCAGTGACACTGTCCTGAGCTACTGATAAAGGGCTAAAGTTACACGGCATTTCACCCCCTATGAGTCTAAGCACTCATCACCACTAAACGCCTTTCATCTCAGCTAATAGCTCCCACGGGAAAGAGGTGACATCCAGGTACCGGGTCTGGTATAGAAAAGTCCAGAGCGCAAAAAGGAGCGGTCAGGTCAGATCTTTGTTGTTGTGATTGGGGTTTTGGCAATGTTGACCTAAAGCTGTTCTAGTCGAACTGAAAAAGAGAGACTTACAGGTAATGGGTTAAAGTGCTGGTCCACAAGATGCGTATATCCGTAGTCAAAGAATGAGTGACGCAAGACAACATCAATCCCTTGCACAGCAGCCATCCCCAGCGTGTTCACCCACCTGGAATACACACGAACACATAAATATAAGGAGGGCTGTCAATGTCTTTGGTTGGGATGCATTAAAAAAACAAAAAAAACATACTGCACTAAGCACTTACAGAAAGCCAGCTGCGTATGTGTCAGAGAGGTTACTGATACCTCCTGCCCATGCTGGCCCCAGTCCACCGAGCCACACCTTCTTACCAGGAGTGTGAGTGTTCACAACCTGCAACGAGTGACGGAAATGAAGGTTTATCAAAAAATCCAGCTTTGTGTTGGCTTATTTTGGATTTCACGTCAAGATCTTTTCAATCATTTTCCTCTCTAATGTGCTCTGAGGACCATTACAATAGACTCAAACGTTTTATTTTTTAAGGTGTAAGCCAGGTAGGTTTTTTTTTTTGTGGTACTGAATGATTTACTGAAACCTACCATATTTTTGTGTCTCTTCAAGCTAATAGAAAATCATTAGATGTGGCAACAAAACAGTTCTACATAGAAAGATCATGTTGCACAGAGAACAATAATGTACACAAACCAGAAACACAAAAACCTAATGCACAGCAGAATCCCACTTCTCTTACATTTCATTGAATGTTTTAGGTTCTTTCTTCTTTTTCTTGAGGCACTGAGTAAGTTTGCCACGGCGGCCAGTGCTGATATGTTAGTCCGTGGCAGATGTAACTCTGTGGCCCTGAGGGCTCACTCTTGTGGTTTGAACATGTGGCTTCTCCATCAAAAGAACTGTCTGAGGGCTGAATGATCCATAACTTGGCAAACGCAAAAGAAATGCAAATATATTGTGTGATTAAAATGTGTTATTTCTTTGTATCCTCGCTGAAACTGGTCAGGAAGTCGAAACTGATAAAATAGTTTAATAGTGAATATGTCTGAAATGTGACCTCTCAAATAAACGCTGGATATGAACACAATTTTATACCTACAGTGAGAACACATGCAGTGTATGAAAAGTTGCTGTGGATATATACAGGTCTTAATACAGTATATATAACCTGAGATTATTTATAGTAGAGGATGAAGATTTTGACTTAAATCTAAGTACCTTGGTGACTTTGGTGATTTGTTCTGTCAGTGTGTCCAAAAGACGAGTTTTCAGGAAGTCCTCTGCTTTGCTCACTCTGCCATCCATGAAATAACTGCAAAAAAAAGAAAAGAAAAGAAAGAAAAACACTGTGAGAGAAACACTCTATGTATGTATTTACAATGTGAGCAGCAGACATAGGATTTCTTTTCAGCACAGATGGTAAAAGTAAGCTGAAATGTTTGTGCTGACATTCACTCAAGTTTCCATCGTCTCCTTAGAAATAACACAATTAGAATTTACACTTCATCAATACAAGATCAGAGTATAAACTTTTTAATATTAAGTGAAACCTTGTCACTGAAATGCACATTTAAATGCAAATTTAAGTTGAGATACATCGAGTGGCTTCACAATCTATTCATCAAATATAAATTTCTCCCCATTAGACTCTCTCTATGTTGTTAAAAATGTTACTCAGTTTTGTAGCGAAACCCAATACCATCAATCTTCACCACTTTGGTAAATGTTTAATATATTGTCCAATAATAACACATTATACAACGTAGGTCAGTGACATTTCAGCTGTGAAAAGAACAAGAAACAACTTCACGGATGCGACCCTGCCACCAGTCTGACTCACTGGATGTAGGATGCAGCTATAAGTCTGCCGTTGGCCTTCGCTACGAGAAACAACAACCTCTAAGCAGCACTCTGCCGTGCTGAAAATGTCATGCTTTGCTGATTAATTGGACCATACAGTAAGGTGACCCATTATTTCTGTTAAATATAGGCAGATTATCTATTTTAATCACAGGTCTCGTCTCCCTGAGTGCAAACGTACACCAAAACAATTCCCCCTATCGCTATTTTGAGGAAACACTGAAGCCACATCCTCTACTTAGCCCCACCCAGGATGACCGTGATTGGCTTAAAGAAATACAAACAAGCCAGAGCGTTTCTGTTTTGTTTCTTCCCCCTGTGGCAGAATGATAGAGAGGTGCAGCCAGACCATTATCTCGTACAGAATGGGCTGGCAAAGCAACACTACCCTGGAACAGACTCTCCACCACAATTGTTGTGGCTCATTATGGACTCCACTTTTAAAATACAAACCACTAAACATTCATAGGTCTCAGAAGGACACTACACAAGTTCACTACAAAAGCTACAATGAACAGGGAGTGACACATTCAATTACACATTAGCGCACCGATAATAGAAAACTGGTTCAAAATGTGGTCTTGCATAAGAGAGGAGTTGAAAAACCGACTGCACAGTGCAGATCTCCATCCTCGGTGATTTGTTGTGTGTGACAGAAACATAAGGAGAGACTAAAATACGAGATGACGTTAATAGCGCATAATGAGGAAGAAATTTATTGGTGTAGTAGTTCGAGCCAAAGCCCTGAGGAACATCACCCTGCGGGTAGACAGAAATCCTCTGCAGGAGTCTGAGAGAGAAACAGAGGACAACAACCGCACACTTTGGATCATGATTTGTAGTACAATAAAAAAAATAAATAAAAAAAAACCTGACATCTTATTTTCTCCTCAGAAAAACAGCACTAAAAGCTCAAGAGCATTTTCTTCATGAATCTAATATCCACATGAAATCATATCAAGAAATAAGTCGGTAAATCATGTAGTTTGAGCTTTTAAGTAAAAAGCTTTAACAGCGGGGAAGCAGCATTTCTTAGGACACACAACACTATCGCAACTGGCAGCAGTTAAAGACGCATTGAAGTGTTCCAGCGTCCTGTGTTGAATTACAAAACGTCAATAGTTATCTGAGAGAAAAATTGGGAATTTGAGGATTCTATTAGTCACTGGAACAGAATCAGATGGTGCTCCGCGGGGAGTTTGAAGCTTCATTAGCCAACTGATCTTCATATTACAGGTTGTAAAAGACTTTACAACTCAAGCATTTTCCATCAACTCGTTCCAAAGCTAGTGAAAGTCAAAAGTGTCCTTTTTTTTTAAAATCAACTCCCAGTGGTGCAACTTTCATGAACAGAACTATATTTATCCAGACTTGATCTGTTAATTTCACATTTATTGTTTAGTTTTACGTATGAATGCAAAATGCAAAGGATTTAATGAATATGTTGGAAAATTATATCTGTACATATAATACTCCAGTGATGTCATACACTCTGGCCAGCAATAGATTGTAATTGCGCACAAGCAACATAAAAAGTATCATGCAGATGTAAAATGATTCATACCATATCCGCTCTTTTCAGTCAAGTTACAAATATTGTGCCAATTTACATTCCTCCCCCAAAACTGGGGGAGACTCCAAGAAAGCCATGACAGGAAATGTACAATTGAGACAATCAAGTTACTCAGAGAATGACAGTCAGCACATTTCCTATTCAAAATTTCTAAAAGCTAAATAGGTGGGGACAATGCCAGGGTATTGTATTGTAACTACACAAGAAGACCATGTAATCATAACAACAACAGCATCTTATGTTTCAAAAACAAAAGTCAAACCTCTGCTCAACCTGTTTTGTAAAAGTCTGTTGTAATGACAGATAGGGTCAACAAAACTGCGGGGGGAAAAAAAAGAGCCGAATTAAGCCTGTGTGGGACGAAGCAGTGTTGCAATCTGAGCATAACCTCGTTGAAGCTCTGGAGAAGTCCCAAGCTCCTGGCCTCACACTGTAAACAATGCACGGATTAAGTCATAGCTTCACACAAATTATTTGGTTATCCTGCCATCTTTGCAGAGAGCTCACAATAATTCTTCCCAAGGAGAGAAATTCTAGTTCATATATGGAAACAAATTAAAAGTCAGCGCAGCTTCAAAAACCAGATCTTGCACCACAAATCAGTATGAATTTAAGCTACAGCCTATAAAAGCATCAGGTAAGAAAGGAACTACAGCCTTCATTGCTTAAAACCCAAGTTAAGTGTTTTTGTTGGAGCAGAAATCCCCAAAAGAAATTGTTATAAAAACAATTATTTGTGTATTTCAAGCAGGATTGAGAGGATCATAGCCTGGTATTCAAGTTTAAGCTCCTAAACTACAACCGAGATGTTTTCCTCTTTTTTTTTTCAAGCAGCATTTGGCATGATACTTTAATTGCTAGACTGACCAGAGTCCAATAAAATGCAAAAATGAACAACAGTGTGACTGAATGTTTCTAGACAAAGACCCACTCGGTCAGCTTGTTTTACACGGCTCCGTCTGAGTGCCAGTACCACATCAAAGACGGCCCTCTGACAAAGTTATCCGGCACAAAAGTCGGACACAAGCAGAAGCAGAGGAGTATCCTGAGTGGAGAACAGTAAAAACTGCACATGAAGCATCATGTAATGTTCATGTGACCTATCAGGAGATCTGGGGTGAGCAGAAAGGTAGGACGATAAGAATGTGATCCTTGATGTGGACCAGCAGGTTACATCAAATAAATCATTCATTACATAACAGCTGAAGCACACGCAGCTTCTCCGAGGAATATAATAAATTTATAGTCCCTCTGTGATTTTCTAAGAGTCAGCAGTCTTTAACGTCTCTTTTATCTCCCATCAGCTATAAATAAGCAGCACACAAGACTCTCTGTCAGGCACCACCACCTTCCAGGATCAAGACAGACTGATGAATATCTATATTTCTGGACAGGAAAGCAGAAAAAAATGCTCCTGATTCACTTTAAAGCAACTGTAATTAGTACAGCAGGCGCTCATTTTCAAAAGCAAATGTTGTTAAAGTCCACCTTTCATTATGATGGAGGTTAGCAGAGGGGGGGCTGCTTGTTTGCTTCATACTCAGATGTTCACACCACTAATACCCCACTGCTGGAACAATTAGGCACACATTATGTGCTTCGCCCAGGGGCATTTAAACAGCAACTCTTGTGGAAAAGGGGAAATTTGTCTCGCTCCCTTTTCTGGCTCATATTTTCACAGTTAGAACTGGCAGCTGTCTGGTCGCACATACTTCTGACCTGCTCAACTCTCTCACCATTAAGTAGCACATACAGGTAAAGTAGTTCATTATGAGGTGCAGTTAAAATTTGACTGAAGTAGGTGTTTGTCCCAAAAAAAACACTAATTAACCTCATGGTAGCGCTACTGGCAAAAAAAAAAAAAAAATCAAAAGGGACATGTGTCTTTTGAGAAAAGTTGCCAAGCCAATGATACAGTTTCCAATGGAACTAATTTCCAGATGATGAAGATATGATTAAAGACATGATTTGCACAAAAAAAAACAAAAAACGCTGGCTGCACATTAAATAGGATTTGGCAGAAATCACAAAACCTGAGCAAACCACTTGCAACGAGTGACAAAAATGTTTTTCATCAATTTATTTAACCTACTTACACATATCTGGTTTAGGGTTAAAGTGCTCGAAAAGCAAAACAAACCTACTCTGGAAAAGATGCTCACTTTGTAAAGTGAAAGGAAACTTTAGAAAGATGGAGACTTACGGAAACAAAGAGAAGAGGCAGGAAGATCAAAAGAGGATGACTAAACAGCGCGATCATGTTTTGCTGGTGAATCCAAAAAAATGTAAAAGCAGTAACTGAGACAAGATGCTGCAAAAGTGAAACTACCAAGTTGTGGAAACATGTCATCACATAAGAACCACATATCATATGCTTCGTGATCTGGCGATACGAAAATATTTGTTTCACCAGTGATCACCTGGATGGACCAACAAAAATCGCTCTCTAAAGCAACGAGTGCGTATTTCTTACCCTTTACGCGTGATTCAAAACAACTCGAGACAGCTGCAGCGGAGTAAAACTTATACCGTAGACGTGTTAATGAGTGTTCTCCACTTTTATTAGGTTGGCTTCTTTTGTAGAGGTCAGAGTTTCTGTCACGCAGCCTTGGTTAGACTGGAATCTGGACCTCTAGTGTAAAACGGGCTAATTGACAGAGGGAATGAGCCAGAGCATATGGTTTGATTTTAACAGTGTGGGTGGTGTTTTTCTAAGCCTTACTGACAGCCCTTCCACCTTCCGTTTTCTTCTAATTTCTCCTAATTAGACCTGACCTTCACCTTAATGACCTGCTCGCTTGGGGTTTGTCTGATCTCGAGATGGGTGTGACTTTTTTTTTTTTCTTTTCGTACATGTGGGTGTAAAGAGACACAGATAAAAAACATGGAGGAAAAGATCAAACCCACTGATATATTTGTATGCATTCCTGCAGTGTGTGCAATAGACAAATGGCAGGTGTTACTAATTTAACACACACACACTCTCTTGCGGGCTTCTTTTCCTGTTGTTCCATTTGCAGGATAAACACAGTTCTTCACATTATGCATCGGTCTCTCTCAGTAACAGTGTTAATGATGGCTGTTAGAGGCTGCTGCGTGTACTCACTGTGGCGGTGATGGTAAAACACACCGTGGATGGTGGTGCCGGTGGATTTATGGTTAGTAAAGTCAGTAGTCTACTCTTTAAGAGGACGGAGAAAATAATAAAAGAGAAAAAAAGGGTAAAATACCTACTGTTGCCACGTAACTGCATCTACAACAGAGCCAGCGTTCTTCATGAACCTGAAAGTGGGGAGAACACAAATATCTTTAATTGATTGGCTTTTACCCAAAAAATAAACCATAAAAACCTTCCATTAAGGTTATGATAACATGTTATCCAACAGCTGAACAATATCTGGGAATGTGGGAACATTACAAGAACCTGTAGGACAGGCAGGCAGAGTCTAATATAGGGTGCCAATACATCCATCCATCCATCCATTATCTATACACCGCTTAATCCTCACTAAGGTCACGGGGGGGCTGGAGTCTATCCCAGCTGACTTAGGGTGAAGGCAGGGGACACCCTGGACAGGTCACCAGTCTATCACAGGGCTACACTTAGAGACAGACAACCAAGCACACTCACATTCACACCTACGGACAATTTAGAATCACCAATTACCCTCAACATGTTTTTGGACTTGTGGGAGGAAGCCGGAGAACCCGGAGAGAAAATGCAAACTCCACGCAGAAAGGTCCCAGTGTCCTCACCGGGATGTGAACCGGCGACCTTCTTGCTAACCACCACCCCACCTTGCAGCTCCTCAATACATCCTCATTTACCAAATATAACTTGAAAGCAAAAATGAATTTTCAACAAAAATTTCATTTTAAAGGCAAACTTTTAAATAAGCTGAAAGGCAAATGTTGGAAAATATCCTATCCAACTGAAAATGAAAGACACACATGCATATGAAACCAAAGTACAGCCATGTGTCATATGTTGTTTATCGACAAATTAAAGATTTACAGTTGCACAGCTGAGAACTCCGTCCTCTGGCTATTGGATCTGGAAGATCTTAAACTTTTCTAGAAGATATCAAATGATGTGAGCTGAGTGTTTTCTCAGATACATAATTATGCAGACTTTTTTATGCACTCCGGATGTGGCTGGTATCAATTTGTGTCATCATAGCTGTGCATGTGACAAAATACTAATAAATACTTGCTTTTGAAACAGTTATATCTGCTACAAATTGAACAAAAGTTAATTTTTTGCTTTGCATTTTAGGTAATATGGGAAAATTACAAACATGAGAGAGAAAAAAAAGGACCCCTACTAGTTTTGTGAAACAGTAAACAGCGCTGGAGCTGTTTGTGTTTGCTTCAGTTTGTTAAATAGAACCTCCAAACATCCCATGAGGAAAGAAAAAAAAAAAGAAATGCTGTGAACCCAGTTTACCTTTTAACAGACTCATCCTGTACACAAACACAAACACAGCACATACGCAGTTCCTCCTGCAGTCTCCCTTCCTCCTTCTGAGCTTTCGCATCTGTGTGTGTGTGTGTGTGTGTGTGTGTGTGTGTGTGTGTGTGTGTGTGTGTTTGCCAGTTCTACCTGACCCAAATCGCTCCTTATTTGGCTCTAACAGCTTGTCAGACATGCCTAAGTGTGTGTCTCTAAACATCGTGTCACAGAAACACAACTTTCACCGCTCGGGCTTGTTTAGTCTGTGCAGCTCTGATATTTGGACTGTTGAGCAGCTCAGCATCTAATCCATCTTATTTCCTGAGAGCAGCAGAGTGGTCGGGCTGTCAAACACAAGAGCCAACCCCTCGTAACAGTGTCAAACACGGAGGAATTGCCCCGTCGTTAAATGTGACACTCGTGACCCACCGATACTCCAGCTCTCCACTCTTCATCCTTCCTCTCATCTCTCCTACATCCTCCCCGTCCTCTGAGAACACCGCTCATCAATCAGCCCCGGTACACATACAGTAAACTCCCTGGTGCACGCAAACACACACACCTTTTATTTACGAGAAAATCTAAACTGTCAGCGCTCGGTGAGATTAAAAAGCAGTTCCTAATGGTTTCACTGAAGTAAGCACACGGAGGAGGGAGGCTGGTATCAAATGATTCTTCCCCTGTTGTTGTCGTCCAACTACTTGTCAAAAATGTGCGTGGCTGCAGAGAGGAGCTGGAGATAGATTCCATCTGAGATACGCTGAGACATTAAGCTGTTCCTTGTTCATGGAGCTACACATGAGAATGTCAGCAGAATGTAATTTTAGCACACATTAAGTTGACTTTATGGGCCGTATTTTGGTTACAAGGAAAGCTTCTCCCTGTTTATTCAATGAGATAAATGCAGAAGTGCACATCCCTCCTCCTCCTCCTCCATCGCTCCTAATAGTCACATTATCTGTGTAAAAAAAAATCGTCTCTTAAATCTCCTGAGACTAGAATGGAGCATCGATGGCAGCTCACTTTCAGCTACACAGAATAGTAAAGTAGATGTTTTTTTGTTGTTGTTGTTTTTATGTTCACTACACAGGACGACCTTTAACCTGTTGGTCAAAAACCCGATATGTATTTATTACCAGTAGCTAAGAGCAAAATCTACTAGACATCGGTGTTGACACAACATACACAACGCTTTTATGTTTACCACAAACTAAACATCTGAATCAAGTTTATAATCTTTAATTTAACCTGATAAACATTCAATAAACTGTACATTACAATTTAGTTTTAAACAAATATATGGCCATTTTGCAAGTTGTCAAAAATTTCCAATATTTGTCCACAATTCTCCTCTTAGAACATAATTGACATTACAACAACAGCAAATACTTTTCATTCTCCATTCACAGGCACCTACAATTCTTGACAGCTACATTCATAAATGTGTTTTGAATCATTTATTAAAGACGTGAATGCTGCTTAGAATTGCAGAAGACTGTTTCTGTAAGTTGAAGTTTTGATCATCTTCACAGAATTAAGGCATTTTAATTTCCAGGAAAAACTCAAACGCCCCTCCATAAGGTTGCACTTTACTTGGCTCGTCCCACGCTGACAGAGTTGTGTATATGCATCTGATGTTTGATTTCCACCCTGTGTTTGTTGTACGGGGCCACTGATGCATCCATTTCAGTCAGAGTTTGTTTCCATTTCAACAGATAGAAAAGCTCACAAAGGCTTAACTTTTGGAAGCTGTCATCTATTCGGTCGATAGAACTGAGGATGCATTTTTTGCACAGAATGAGCTTGAAAAATCGGAGACATGCAGCAACATAGAAAAGCAGCCTGCACATCCACAGTTACAGTTAACCTGAGGGTTGTGGTTAACACGGTCTGCTAAAGGATATTCTGGAGATTGGAAATTTCACTCTTGATTGCTTATGAATATTGGACTGTCCAAATTAAACATTTGGGACATTTATTAATAATAAATTATATTCCAGAATTTTCTCATCTGTGCTCTGAAAGTCAGTTTCATAAGGTGACATCTGATTAAGAAGAGCTTAAGTTGTTGGCAGTCAACTATATGCACACTCAGAGGAAAGCCGGTTGGGGAGAAGGTAGAGGGAAGGTTGTTCATCTTGTGTTTTTAAGTCTTGATGGTTCTCAGGATTATAACAGTGACTTTGGTAGTTTGAGCTTATTCATAACAAATCTTGTACTTTCTGTATGAATCCAATTCAATACATTCCAGACAGTGACCTGTCTAAAACATCTACACAGACACAGACTTGATAATCCTAAATTGGGAAAGCTGTTACACAATAAGCCACTTTCTCTCAACGTTACATTACTGTGGTGCTACAAAGATCCCTTTTTGTTATGTTTATGTGCTTATGATTCAAGATGACGACTAAACCAAAGGCTACCATGTTTATATTAGGATTTTATGTTACCTGTGTTTGTGCATTCTTAGTAAAGAAGTAGCTTCTGAATGCAATTTGAGATGGCAGAGGACTCAAATGTTTTGAAACCAGAAAGACCCTTCACAATACTGTGTAATAATAATGACCTGAAACATAGGAACATAGGACGTTATTGTGTTTACCTCTGGAAAATAGTAAACAGTAGTTTAATTCCTTAAAAATAACAAGCAGAAACAAAATATCGATATGAATGCATTCCTCGCATTTTTTGCTGCAAAGACTACAGATTGTGACATTACAGTCGGAGCAGAGGACACGCTGGAGCTCAGATAGACTTGTTAGATAAGCTACCAGAGCGAAGCTGACGCTGGTGCAGCTTCTGGGTGAAACCAGCAGGTGGGACGTCATGCCGTCACGTTATCAATCAGATGACACTTTATTTAGGCTGACGTGCTATAACTGAAGCCGAGACCTTGAAACCTGCAGAGTGGAAATCCATAAACACCGAACACCACTACGATGTGTGTGTGTGTGTGTGTGTGTGTGTGTGCGTTAAACACGGTAAAGCTCAGGAAAAGTCTCAAACTGCTGCCGCATACTTTCCACCACCTTCCTCCCCCCCACTTTTTTTTCCAAGCAGGATAGCCTAACAAGGAGTGGAATCCTGGCCAATCGCAGTGTTACTTGGTGACTCACCCGTCCAGCAGCAGGATGGCGTTCTTCCGGGGTCGTCCTGCGTTGGGGCCGAAGAGGTGAGCTCGGTGGTAGTAGCGCACAGACTGCAGCAGAGTCCGCAGTTTGGTGTAGTCCTGAGCCAACTGGGTGCTGTTGACCGCGCGACCCACCATGCTGCGGTAGGCATTAGGCTCTGGGAAGAGGAGATGCAGCACAATGAGGCAGAGCGACGGAGGGGCGGAGGCAGAGAATACTGTTGTTGTTGCACTCTGATCTGGCGCTCTTAGACAGCATCCGACAGCCAGTAGAAAAAGGGATAATTGGGCAATTCGCAGTAGTACAGACAGATGGACTTGGTGTCAGGGGAATGGTCCAAGCACGCAGGGTGGCCTTGCAGTTTCATTAAAACAAAGAAAGCGGAGGAGCTAGTTTCCCCCAAAAGGAAGGAAAACCAAACTTTCGCTGCTCTGTTTCAGGTTGTGCAGGTTTGAGCTGCAAAATAAAACGTTCTGGTATGCTTAACACGTGTACATGTATCTGTGCTCTCTCTCCCTGAGAGCTGTGAGAACAGCATCAGCAAAATTTCAAAGAATCACCTTTCAACCCCTGGCTCTTCACTTTGTGTCTGCGCTGCCTGGAGGACTTACTTCAAATGATGACTTTCGCTACGGTGTAAGTCCTCAATAAAACGTTCATATGATCCAATCAATGAAATTTTCATGGTAACTTCAGGCTTAGGCTAAGATAAAAGTTTTTATTGTGAGTTTTGCTGCTTATGAAATTAAATGAAAACATGAAGTGATGGGCAGCGAGCGGAATACATTCCTTTTATTCCTGAATGAGCCCCTGTATTAACTCCTAAACTGCTGGAGTCACACTAACAGTTCAACATGAACAGGACAGTTAGAAGTAGTTAAACAACATACTTTCTGATTTTAGTGTAGAAAATGCAAGAAGTGACAAGTATAAATTGTTGAAGTATTTATTCAGTACTTCTCAGTATAAAGATGACCAGTAAGGCAAAGACAAACTGTGATGGCAGCCATGTTTGTCTTGGACACCTTCAGAAATATTTGGGGTGGCACACACACAAAAACCAAAAGCAATAACTGAATTTGAGGAATTCTCCTATGCTTTAGTAGTATAGAGCCTATGTGAAAACTATGTCAATATTACAGTTAAGTAATCTGATACTGATATATCGTGGTACAGGTACAGTTCATATTTAGATTTCTTGGGTGACCACCATTCACAGGAAAAGAGACGATTTGAGGTAAAGGTCGACCAACTGCCGATGTTCACTTAGTTTGGTTAACTTCAACAGTTTAACAGTGGTTTCTTATACGGTTGCTATCAAAGGTATTTAGAGTTGTTTTTCTCAGATATATGTTTATAGCACAACTTTAGATGTTTAGAATCTTTTTTATGATCTATGCTACACCATCAGAAGCCATCTGACCCACATTCATTCTGAAACATCACTATGACCCCAAACACACAGCCTGAGATATAAAGAGCTATTTCCAGCAAGAAAGAGAACAGGGAGTCCTCCAGCTGATGGAATGGTCTCCACACAGCTCAGATTTCAACATCATGGAGTCAGTCTGGGACAACATGAAGACACTGACAGACTAAAACCACAGAACTGTGATAAGTTCACTAATATGTTTAAAACAACTACAACTATGAAGTTGGCCCTCTGACTTACAAAACCTGTGCAAAGATTTAAAAGGTATGTTATCTTCAAAAAAAAATTACACAGTTTGTCAGAACCAGAAACTGCTGAAACAGATTCACAGGATTTTCAACTTTGCACCAGTTCTACTCCTCTGTGACATTCCTGTTCTGTGAGAAAACTTCACCAAAATTAGGCTTAAAATCGTAAAAATCAACAGGTTGGGAGACAAAATGAAAATCTAAGTCGTAAGATAAATGGTATTCCCCATTGTTTTCCAGTATTGGTAACACATGTGGGCACTTTGAAAAAAAAAAAACTTAAATCAACATGTGCAACATTTGTCCATTCTTGTGAAAAGAATACTCAAAGAAATCCAACTTTGCCTTTTTCTTTTTTTGTGATTTATGGCATTATAACTTGATAATAGCACAAAATTGTACTCCGTGTAGTCAAACAGTGACCACAGACTGCATCTGTTAAATGAAATCTAGTGGACTGTCACTTGCAGGATTGTTAAATAAGAAAATCCCATTAAGTAAAGTGGAAGCACTTCAAATCTGTCCATCAGTGTCAGCAACACTCACTCTAAACATAGTAGCTGAGGAAAAGCACACTCAAGAACTAACATTTTACTACAGATTTAAACCTGTCAGCTTATTTATTAGGCAGTATGTTTCTGTACTGACCGTTGCCCAGCTCCCAGGAGATGTTGTACTTCTTGCCGGCGCCGTACTTCAGGAGGCTCAGGGTGGAGGACGTGTTCCACGAGTTGTCTGGGTTTCTGTGCAGCGCGTTGAGCCCCAGAATCAGGTGCAGACCAGCACAGTCGGCAAAGTTGTACAGTTTGTCTAAAGACCTGGCTGGGAAAAACCCACAAAGCAGTTGTAACTTTGATTCTTTTTATGCATCTGGGACCATATGAACATGATGGAAAACATATGGAACTTATGGATCTACTGATTCTCATGCCCCCTCATTCTATGTGCTTGGGTACTGCTCTAAAGCCATAGCTGTGGTTCTTCCTGCACCACAGCTATGTATATTGCAACCAGCTCTGTTTCCTCGCCATCTAATTAAAGAGGACATAGGAAGCTGCAACAATTACTTTCACCGAGTACAATGTAAAGTTTAAATCATGCATACATTAAGAGTGTACTGCAATGCTGTGGACATTATCTAGTATTGTTTTACATTTCTAAACTCTATTTCATCAACACATACTTTAACCCTCTGACCTGCTAAACCTGCATTCAGGTTTGAAAGGCATGTTGTTGTTGTTCTGTTGTTTTTAAAAAGAAGCCCACAATAGTCCATCTATCAGAGCTTGAAGCTGTAATTACTGAAACAATTGTCAGATTTTCAACTTTAAGTTTGAAGTTTAAAAAAAATTACTAGGGCTGTACAATATATCGGCGACCACATCGGTATCGATTGATATTAGTGTTTTGTCCAATATATCGGTATCGGTCTGATGAACAAATGTAGCTGATGTGAAAAACCGATGATTGTCTAACATTAGTGCCTTTGTCTCTACATTTGATATTGCTGCTATTTCACACATGTTTTTACTTAAATGGTCCTGGACTTGAATGTTAAATATGTTAAAATATGTTTTACTTTTGTTATGTAATAAAGAAGACTATGTGGTCCCATTTGGTATGGGCTTCTTTTGAGTAGTTTTCTCACAGTGCTTTCCTATACTCGATGTGAACAAAAATTTAATATCTCCATTGGTAATATTGGTGGGCTGCAAGGTGGCTCGGTGGTTAGCACCGTTGACTCGCAGCTAGAAGGTCCCCAGTTTGCGTCCCGGTGAGGACACCTGGGATCTTTATGCGTGGAGTTTGCATGTTCTCCCAGTGCAGCGTGGGTTCTCTCTGGGTTCTCCGGCTTCCTCCCACAGTCCAGAAACATGCTGAGGTTAATTGGTGATTTTAAATTGTCCGTAGGTGTGAATGTGAGTGTGCTTGGTTGTCTGTCTCTAAGTGTAGCCCTGCAATAGACTGGCGACCTGCCCAGGGTGTCCCCTGCCTTCACCCTAAGTCAGCTGGGATAGGCTCCAGCCTCCCAGCGACCCTAGTGAGGATTAAGTGGTGTATAGATGATGGATGGCTGGTAATATCGGTTACGGCAATATCATAAATCTTAATGTCGGTATCGGCCAGAAATGTTAATATTGTGCATCACTAAAAATTACCCAAATCCAACAATAAAACTAAGATATTTTGGTGATATCACTTCTACCTGTCTCAATTAAAAAAGTGCCAAAAATATACGATAATCAAAAAAACCCAAACAATTCTGTGCTCCTTGGTAAAACCATGGAACTGATAGTGACTCAGCTGCAACCAACAGTCACGTCACAAACATTCAGGGGTTTCTGGCTGAACTGCAGGCAGTGTTTACACAGAGCAAAGAAAAGAAACGTATGAAGCAAAACAAAAGCAATACATTTTTACAGTGTGCAGAGTAACCAGTTTTACAGTGTTAACACCTGTAGGCACTTTGGTGTTTTTTTTTATTTACTGAAGGCCTTTTAAGTTCTTCCAACTTCTTGCCATGGTGTCAGTGTAAAATGAGCACACAGAGAGGAAAATGTGACAGTAATAAAAAAAAAACATAAATAAATAAAAACTGGTTGGTGTTCAGAGTGTTAAACCCCCATATGGAAACAAACAAACAAAATACCAAATAGAGGTTTGTTTTGTATCTATACATATCATGTGACAGCAACTGCAATGAGCAACTGTCAGTTGAACTTGATAGTTTAATTGTTTGATGTTTAAAACACCAGGCAGCATTTTGTACAGCTGGAGGTGATGTATTCTTACAGCTGTTAGTTTGTCAAATATCCAAAACCCAAAGATACACAGCACAAGAAGCGCCACACCTGAGAAGTTGCAAGCAAGAAACTGTTCTTACGTTTTTGCTTGAAAAATGACCACAAAATGAATTGATTACCCAAACAGTTGCCACTCAATCTGTGCATGTTCTCATCATAGCAGCTCTTTATCTGTGCTATAGCGATGGATACAGTCCTGAGCAATACACTTAGGATATATTCTGCAAACAGCTGCCATTCACGAGGTGCTGAACTTTGTCCTTGTGCACGTGTGCCCATTTGTACACGACAGCCGACGTTCAGCTTCAGCAACATTCAGTGAGACTCCAGACGGACTGATTTTCCCATCATGGACTCCTGCGGCGGTGCAAAGCATCAAGCGCACGATTGTTCTGCAGCTGACTGTTGACCCACATTTATGTCTGCTGTCTCCATCAGAACACATTATTCTGGCTTTGCAGTAAAGGATCAGGGCGTACCACAGATGTTGGCATATGGGGAGAGTGCCACAAGTATTTGTTTATGTTTTAATGTGCGACTGCAGGCTGCTCCTGAATGCCTAAGGCTCTTGTTTTGAAACTTAATCTGTTTGGAGTCATTCCATTAATGTAAATATTACCCTGAACTCCGACCCTCACTTCCTAGGTTCAACAGGAACCAGATGAACACTGCGCTCGTCTGGTTCCTGCTAGAATTTGCCCTCAACTCTGGACCTGGCACCAGCTGAGTTTGCCAAATGATAGCTTGATTGAATGCGAAGCAAAGACGGACTCGGGTGCATGCGAGGTTATTCTTCTGGATACTTGTCAGCTCAGCTTTAAATTAGATGCAACTGTCTGACCTGAATTCAAGAACACATCTAAACAGTGAAACAATGCTTTTTAAGTTACTCCTGAGCTCAAACATATTTTTTCAGTCAGCGTTTACTGTAAACCTTTATTTCCAATAGTGCAGCGGTTTCTGTAATCCAAAGAGCAAATTATTGCAATAATCTGCTTTCTAGCAGGACAAGAGCTGAACACAAGCAAAACAAATAGCCATATTGTGCGGAGCGTTCTTCATGAGTGCATTTGAGTAAACTCTCTGTTCTCCATCTCATTAATAACCACCAATAATGCTATTATCATAACTGCTATTATCATAACTCCTTCCCTCTGCGGTTAAATCATAGCAGTGTCTGTTTGCGAGCGCAGAGTGGAGGGCAAATGAACAGAGAAAGTAACGCCAGATGTGGACTGCCAGGATGAGTGATTCCAGGCCTTTCCTCACCTAAGATCTGAGCAGAAAGCTACCAGCCTTGTTGCAAGACACGGCTAACTAGCCTGCACACATAATAAAGGCATCATTAGATGCATCCAGCTAGTAAGAAAAAAAACAAAACTGTTTCTCCGCTGTAAGGCCCAAGAGCAACACGTACAGTCAAATAAAGGCCTATGTGTTTATGTCAGTGAGGCGTCAGGGGAATTTTACAACTGACTCTAAAAAACCAGCTTCATATCAACTTCAGTTGTGAAAGGAAAAGTCAACGGTAGAAAAATAAACGTTCCGCAATTTAGTTTAATACTTCACACTTATTACGTTTTCCATTAATAATATTTGAGTTTGGAGTTTGGCCTCGAATGCCTCAAGAATGTATCAAGTGGATCATAAAGTAAAATAGGTCATTTCATATTTTATAATAGAAAATACACTTCCTCTCAAGTTGCTGGTTTAACCCTGCTGACCTTATCTCTGGTTTCTCTTCCATGAAAGTAATCATGCCTTGTGTTAAAATGCTTTAACTCTGATGTTCCCACCTTTTCTCTGCACTCCCTACTTGCTGCCTCTCAAGCACACCAGCTCACTTTCAGCTCTGCTCCAACAGTGTAAAACTATTCTATGCTAAACAAGTTGAAAAGTTGGAGTCTGGAGACCGATTCTGAGGAAGAATAACGATACAGAAAGGCAAACCTTGAACACTGACAGAACTGTTTTTGAAGGTTTGAAACACATGAAGGCTTGGCTTTCTGAATCTGTGTTTTTGAGCCTGTCATCTGCTCAGCCATGGTGCTGACTGCTTATTTCACTCATGATATGTCACTCAGCTTTAAA
Source organism: Stegastes partitus (assembly GCF_000690725.1). Classification (NCBI taxonomy): domain Eukaryota; kingdom Metazoa; phylum Chordata; class Actinopteri; family Pomacentridae; genus Stegastes; species Stegastes partitus. Next base: position 95,430 of record NW_007577900.1, read on the forward strand.
AAAAACAACAACAACAACAACAACAACAAAAAAACCCAAACATATGGACATGTTACTAAGGTAAGAAAAATATATGACTTTCTTTGAAGGTGCTATTTAAATCAATGGCTGTTTAATATGTAAAAGTTGGAACTGAAATTACTGACGGCAACTATTAGTGCAATAATAATAAATAAATAAATAAAAATGCACATCTTTTTCCAGCTTCAGCTTCAGTAAACACAGTGCTTTTGGGTTCTGGACTGTGATAAGTATCTTATCAGCATTATCAACAATTCTTAGACATAAACTATCAAAGAAAAAGTAGATTTATTAGAAAAAGAGGCTAACAATAGACGATTTCACAAGTGTATTTACTTATTATCAAAAAGAGCTTGTACATAATTTAGCTAAATCACGAGTTTGTCTTCTAAATGATAAATAGGACAAACAAGATAAATTCCCTTGAAAGAGTTTATCCCTTTCATGGCCTCTGTTAGCCTGCTGGGGAGCATTTACTACAGTTTCTGTTGCGCACATTAACAGCAGCTACTAGCCCAAAGATGACATATTGCAGTCCTGGGCAGCAAAGCAGAGTTCTTGCTTATCGCCTGATAAGAGCATGAAAGCGTTACCATGCAGACATTAGAAAGCCCTGAAGCCATATATCTTGATCAGAGGAAATCACTGACACTAAAACGTTACGAATGTATGTGTGTACGCATGTGTGAGCCGTTATGGTTCAATATCACACACGTGTGTGACACTGATGAGGAGAATTTCAATGAGTTATGGAGACATACTGTGAATTTTGGGTGACCCAGTAGACTTGCTTTCCCAGTAAAAATGATCTACGGCTTCAAAAACACAGACAGAAATAATTAATCCAGCTTGTGTTGAATTTTCTAACAAATGATATTCAACCCAGTGACAACAAACTATGTGTTTGAGTTGCATCATTTTTCAGTTGGCTGTTTTCTAAGGGACAGTGAAAGCTTCATAAACAGTTCTTGCATTGTAATACGGTTTAAAATAGGTCTCAAAACTCTCAATAGCACAATACAGGCCCTGTGAGGAGATCAGGCTTCACTGTACTCACTGAGCTACAAGATTCTCTTTTATCTTACAAACAGTCCAGCCAGAAACAAGCAGAACAAACCCAGAGAGCTGTGTGCATACGTGTGTGTGTGTGTGTGTGTGTGTGTGTGTGTGTGTGCATCTGTTGGCGTGCCTTTCTGTGTTGCGGAAAGAGTGGGGTCTGGATATTGTCAAGCTGTCTATCTGATAGAAAAGCCAGTTCTGTGAAGCAGAGAAGGCGGCAGCATCAGTCAGCGCTATGCCTCATTTCTGCAGCTCTGCATATTCCCTCAAACACTGAGGTACACATACGTCTACGTACACCGGGCCTGTGCGCGCTCACACAAACAGTGTTTGCTGGTTTACATACCACCCACGTGAGCCAGACACCCATTTGAAGTTTCCAATGAAATCACACTTTCCTCTGTTTTTGCAGCTTCACTGAATTACTGTCGACTGATAAGACAGGTGTATTTTTACGTGACAGTCTCTGCTAAGGCAGCGTTAAATATGATCTGTTTCACTTTTAAGCTGCACGAGTCCCTTTTATGATGTTATTTATCCTTACTGAATAAGGAAATTCAGAGTGGTGCTCGGTATTATGAAACAAACCTCCTTTGGGGAACCTTGAAGAGTTTTCTGTGCACGAGATGGATTTACTTACAATTTAAAGTTATAAAAAGCAGGTCAGAGAGGAGGGAGACACGTTGTACCAATGAGTAATGTTATGAGTATGTTCAGTTATAAAAAACAAGGCAGGTACACTCGTGATGTAACCTGACAGTCGACTATCAGCTGCTCCAGTGTGCTAACATGTCTAACATTTGCATTTAATTTATAAATGTAGAAACTCAAAATCCAATTTTTGTTGGATTGAATTAGAAGCTCAGTTTTTTTTTAACTTTGTTTTGTTTTTTGCTTGATATAAAGTAAGCTCTCAGTGGTTTCTTTCTTGACCTACTGTGGCATTTGTACCTGATTTGTACACTGCCTTGGACAAAATTTTTAAAAATTGTGCTAAATGAATAATTGTAAATGTTTAAAATAAGGAATTTCTTATGAAATGAATGAAAGTACTTTAAATAACAGGAGTCTACAAATCTATAGTTTTACAGTGTTTTGATTACCAGTTGACAGAATGTTCTTCATTCAAGAGCGGTTTAGTAACCTTAAACCTGCTCTGGAGGTTTATCTGGGGGCACAAGTTACATAAAAATGATAGGCATCCATTTAAACTGTGAGGAAAGTGATCATAGTCTACAGATGTACAGCAGGAACAAACGTTATTCCCTCAGATGATTATTGGACACAATTCTTGTGTAGAAATGCTTATGTATTTCCTACATTGGTCTGTGTAACGCTCTGCAATACTTTGCTCAATTTGCACCATCAAAATGAATCATTCAAAAATTACTTTAAAACTTCCATAATTAATGCTCACTTGCGTAGTTAATGCTTTGATTGTTGCTTCAAACGTTTTTTGATTTTTGATTTCTTTTGCAAAAACAAACAAATAGAAAATAGACTCACAAAACACTGAAATTATCCATTTCTGTTTAGTGTTGTGGTTGGAATGTACCATTAGTGCCCGGAGGGGGGGCATACATATCATGTAACCACATTATGCAATACAGCACATCTGATCGTTCAGTCATGAAGCTGCTGCACTAATGTGCTGCATCGATAATAAGATGCTACAGACAATACATTGCCTATAACATCATGACAATAATGTTGTCTTTACTTTCATTTCTTTATTTATTCATTCTTCGGAGGGTTTGCGCCATTACACACACAAACACACACATAAAAGCACGTTCAAAAAGCCATTTGAAGGCAGCTACCCAATTAATCTGAACAAAAATAAAAACAATAATCATGTATCATCAGGCTGCTAACATACAAAGAGAGAATTATCCATTTGTAAAGTAATTGAAAAGACTGCGAAAGTTTCAAATCCATTTTCTTTTTGATTCATTTTGATGGTACAAATTACACAAAGAGATGCAAAACATTGCACAGACCTGCGTTCCCTCCATTTGGAGAGAAAAATGGAGAGCACTGAAAATATTGTTGTTTTTGATCTCTGGTTTCAATCAATAAGGAAATATCATGAGTTGTGTTCCAGACACAGCTTACCACCCCGGCAAATGTCAGTTTGAATGTTTAGTCCTATCACAATCAGTCTGGAGCACACAACTACACACATACACAAACATCTACGTAAACACACACACAAAAAGACTTGAGCTGAATTCTGGCTTGCTTTAAAAGCTAAATCAAAACCGAATCCTCAAGAGACATGTGCAGACAGGGGAGAAGGCTGTTTAGAGAAATTAATTGTGAGTCTTTTTTCCTGTTTATGGATACAATGTGTTTTTCCATGTCAAAAGATGCACATGTTGCACTCAAGTTTCAGAGTTCTTAAAATGCAATCTAAGTGTCCACGCTTCTCACGACCACGATCTCAAAACACAGATCGAAATACAAAATCAGGACACGTGACTTTCAATTTTAATTACAAGGCAAAAAGAAACGTGTACGACGTTACATCATGTCCATTGTAGTATTCCCATGTGTACGAGGTACTTTCTTCCACTGGTTTAAAGTGTGCAGTGAAACAGACTGAGCAGCGAGGACAGCAAAGTGGAATGGCTGCTTTGAGACTGTTCATCCATCAAACTGTTCTCTACATGCTGCAGACAATTGCTGATGACAGTATTAAAGGTTTTACCAGATGGACGAAAAGTAATCTAACATTTATACTTAACACACACCATGTGCAGTTACAGACGACCAGTAAGGCCAGACATAAAAAAAATTCAAAGTCAACTGACAAAATATCCAGAAAAAACCCCAAATGTGGTGCATTTATCCTCAGCGAATCCATTATGGCTTCAATTTTGCTTTTCTCCACCAGCTCCAGCGGTTCTTCTCGCTACTCCCTGCCTTCTGTTTCTCATTGGACCAGTTCCTCCACTAACCAGATCCTCTGAGGTTGCAGAGCACGATACTGCGACTGAATCAAGGTCACCTCGAGACCGTCGTTTCCGATTCGCAGCTATTTCGACGGATAGCCAAAAGTTTAAGAGCAGCCATCGATGCAGTTTGATCGTTCACCCGAATCGGTCAAAGCCAGACCGGTGTACGGTTACGGTCGGCGTACAGAAAGCGATTAAATGCGGTGTTTTGCTATGTTCGCATGTTGTATCTGCAACTTATCCTGACGTTAACTTGACACTGCATGTCAGGGGTTGCGCGGAGGGAGAAATGTGGTTCCAATATAGTGCGACTCTGTGCTGCTCCGCCAGCGCGTTGCACAGAATCCAACGCCTCCATGTTTACACACACACACATCTCCACATGGACTCCTCTTTCATACAGGGTGGCTTAACTCCAGCAAAACCATTCAGGTCAAACCACTTTTGTATTTTGGAAGAATGCGAGATATGTGGTGGGCACCTGTTTTCAATTCTGTTAGTAGAGGGGGACCGAAATGTGTGTGTGTGTTTGGGCGCGCGTGCGTGTGGAAGCCAGAATGTGAGAGAGAGAGAGAGATTACCTCAATCTGTGAATTTGCTGTGACTAGACTTGCGTGTGGCCCCCTTCTGTGTACCCTGCGTTCGGAGATGCAGAGCAAGTCGATGGGGCTGGTGAGTAAGACGAGTGGTATGTTAACATTTCTCGATGTAAAGTAACGCGTGTTGTGTGTGTGTGTGTGTGTGTGTGTGTGTGTGTGTGTGTGTGCACGCGCTTCAAACCAGGCAACGGGCTGCAGCAGACAACAAATCAAAGACAGAGAAGTAGACAAAATAACATCAACTGTCTTCTGTTGGCTTCGGGCCATGTAACTCAAACCATTTGCTGGGGGAAAAGGGTGTGAGGGAAATGTGTATGGGGTGTGAGTGGTTTTCACATCTGTTTGGCAATGGTCACTGTCTATCACTCCCTAATGGGAAAAGTACGCTTTTTTAGATACTAATGACCTCATTATGTTTGGCTTGTAAAAGAACAAGGTGTGTGGAAGTATTCCTTTACCAGGAGAGAAATACCACCATGTCTCTTGTCTGTGTTTGTGCTATGGAGCTACCTATAAACCACAACCAAATAAGAAGGAATTAGTGGCTGTTCCCGTGAGCCAAAGCTAAAAAACATGAGGGCAGTTTGGTGACTTGTGAGTCGAACTGAAGGTTCAACTCTATCCAGGGCAAACACATTTCCAAATTGCAAGATGCTTTTGGTGGACCACAAGTACCTGCAGCTTCTTTCACTCTATAGTCGATGTAAACACAATGCTACATCAGTGCAAAAAAACAAAACATATTAGCTTACTAACAGAGGGTGTAAAATTGTGTGATGCCTTTGTTTCTTTTCTATTAACATGACCCATGCTGGAGGCGTGGAGGAGCCATAGATCACACGACTTTCACCAGGGAGTCGTGTTTTCATCCACCGTTTCTCATTTCCAGTTGACGTTTGCAGCCATTTAGGCTACAAACGTACTTCGTTAAGTTCCGGCACCAAAACAGCGTAGTTAGATTTAGGAAAAGATCATAGTTTGGGTTAAAACACACCCATAACTTGACACATAGCTCTGCTACAACATTAAAACAACCAAGAGGTGAAGTGAATAACATTAACCTTCTTGATTCAATGCAATGTTCTCCTGGTATATATCTGCCTCTCAGTTTGACACATATCACCCATCTAAACATTATTCCAGACCAGGCACAACCCCCAGCAGGACTAGGGTGAATCCTGTTGCACTGCCACACTGCAAAAACCGCTCAAGGAACATGACAAAGAACCCAAAGTCTTGACCCACCCTCAAAACTCCCCAGATGTCAATTGTGAAATGCTCCAGAATAAACCCAGTTCGCGGAAGCCCCATCCCACAATCTAAAGGACCCAGAGGACCGGCCACTAATGTCCCAGTGCCAGACGCCTCAGGACACCCCCAGAAGTCAGGGGTGTTTTGGTGGCACGAGTGAAACCGACACAAAATTAAGCAGGTGGTTAGAATGCTGTGGCGTATTGATGTACATGCTGACCATCGTAGGTATTTGCAGACCCAGGCCTTGCAGTCAAAGTAAAACCACAAAACTCAACCTTTTGATGCCATTCTTACATCATCTTAAAACTTAAAGCTCAAAAGGTTGGTGATTAAAGGTCTTTGGCAAAACATTAGATCCACCTCTTTAGCACTAAAGCCTCTAAGTGAATAGACCGTTTGTTATTTATGGTTCAAACTAATTCATGACCCTCAGTATGATTCTCAAGCAAACAATAAATGGAGACATTCATTCTGTTCTGTTAAAATACCACATCAACATACCTCAAAACCACTTCTTCTGATTTCCTCAGACCACAAAAATGATTTCAGCGCTATTTAAAGATTACCAAAGGTCACCATCATCCACAGAAAACCTAAAATAAAAACTGACTGTATCTATCTAGTGGTCATGATTGAAATTAAGGTGGAGGGGCTTCATACCTGGGTGGGGCTTCTTAGCCCAGTTTGCCCTAAACATGTTGGATTGACAGCTGAATTGGTAGAGAAGAAGAGACGGAGTATAAATTAACTTATGTAACTGTTAGGGACAGACAGTATTTTTTTTAGCAGATATGTTGAAGAATAAGAACTAAACTCTCTTGCCTGCAAAATGACACAAACTTCTTCAGCAAATCAAGGCACAACACCAGCTACTAAGCCTTAAAAGTCATGATCTATGAAGCTGGTGTGGTCTCTTGTTTAAAAACTGCGTCTCTTTTTGAGTCATGTCACCCCCTGCTGTTAGTGTCTCCATCAGGAAGTTACTGAACGGTGACAGTTTGGATGACTAAATGCAAAGAAACACTGACATTATGAAAAGAACATGCACTTACAAGTTGGAAAACAAAATGAATTTAAAAATAAAGAAGTCTTTTTGCCTACTGTTGTCCTGTATACTGGAGTATATTCACCAAACAGTCTAATTTCAGGAGGGTGTTGATAGCCAAGCCAAGAAAACAGGTTAGAAAGCAAAAAACTGTCAAGTTGATGAGGTTTAAACAGTATTATTATTTTTTGTAGTGTTGCATTTGTAGCATCTTTTTTCCAACACCTAAAGTCTGCTGCCTGTGTCAAACATTAAAGTTGTTTTTTCTGAAGGCAGAGCAGTTAAAGAAAGGGGCGGGAGCACCATACCTGACATTTTTACTACCAGAGATTAGTAACACTGTCACCTCCAAGGAGGGAGGTTGTAAAGCTTCCAGCTCTTATCTAGTTAGCCATCTCGTCACACACCTCTGCCGATGCTGTAATTGAGCACTGAATGCTCTGTAATTGCAGAGAAACAAGACTCCTCCACACAGATAGGGCGAAATAAGAGGGAGACTAGCCCGAGGCTGGGCTGCCCCCAGAACCATCAAAGGGCTAAAAACAATTTCTGCAGGCCTTCGCGCAAAACACCTGCAAACACACTCACTGATTACTTAGGGTCCTAACAAATGCCTCTTGTAACACCTTGAAATTCATCATGTTCAACAGTCATATGGCTGGCAAACCAAAGGGCAAACAAAACATTTGTTGGGGTATACAGGATATCTGCTGCATTCCCACTTCAAGAAGGCCATGTTTGATCCCGGGCTGTGTGATGAATGAGGGTTATGAAGACCAGATCCCAATGCAAACACACAGTATCCCAGACTCCCTTTCACTGCTAGACTAATCACCATAATCACAGCAATCATCTTGCACTCTCAAACTATATCCACTCACATTACTTATGCTTCAGTTAAACTGGACACTCTGTCTTCAGCTGAACGTGCGGAGCCAGATTAAACAGTTACAGAATCACAATATCGCATTACCACAGTTTTATAGGTAATTATACGTTTATAATATCAGATGCTGGGAAAAGTTACAAAATGTTTCTAAGAATCTTACTAAGCAGTGCACTGAGCACACTGACTTCATAATCAAGTTTTAATTTTTGCAATTTACATATAATCATTGACAATTATCCTAATTAAATATAATTGAATAAAACATGAAATAACATTTTAGAAATGTGTAAGAATGACCACGCTTTTGCCAGTGAGTTTAAGCCAGCGGCCTTTTTATAAGCAACCCCTTGTGAGGTCAAATAACCAGATTTTCATGTTTCATATTAAGCCTCCTAATGTATAACTAATTTGAATTTCACATTCTTCCAATGTGACTACATGCGATAAATCCCTGTAAAACTTTAACTACCAGCACAAAAACCGCTAGTTTAGCTCAGTTTAGAAAGATCAGAGCAACAAAAGGCATTAAAATGGCTTTAAACTGTTAATGTACGTGATGCACATACTTCATTTTCGTTGCGGTGAAATAACGATGTGGCGCTGCAGCAACGGAGAAGAAGAAAGTTCCCATTTGGGTTTGTGCAGCAAACCCGTTAAGACCAAATGTGATGGATATTTTTGCCAGATGTTCATGAAGACGGAGAACTTTTCCAACCATTCACCTTAACGGTTACCTCCCAAAGTCTCAAACTGTCCTCTCATCAGTCATAGTGTCCTAATCGCATCTGTTAAGCTCCTAAAGCTGCATTATAGGAAACTCAGCCTTTGACTACATATTTCTTTCCGCTCCATTTGTGCTTTCCGTCCAAACGAAGACGGTGTTGGCACGGGCTCACATGCGAGTGAGATTTTGATTAGTTTTATTATTATGTTTTGGTCAATTAGTGTGTTTGGATGTTTGATGTGTGAGGTTCGGAGAAATGACATTCTGCTTTAGTGCTTTAACACTTGTGGGGTGTGCTTTCAACTGATGCAAAAACACATATTGTGCGCTAAAATGTTTGAAATCAATCACACGCAGATTTTTCATCCTACAAATAAATAGCATTTCATTTACACCCACAGCCGGAAACCTCAAAGAATACATTGATCTGTCAAGTCATTACTGCGAGATCATACATCAATATAAACACTTTTACTGTTTATTTTTTTTCCCAATGATTTCATTTGCACCATTTAGACAGTATTTACACAGCATTCATTGATAATTAATCAGAGTAAAGCAACAAAAAAAATGTGAGCTCAAAAGTTTCAACATCTCCCCAAGATGTTTGTGGTGATATAATGCAATGGATTTACATAAACTCTAACACTCACAGTTTGCAAAAAAAGGACAAGGTGCTGAAAATGGATCATAATAATTATGACTACCTGAAATATGAACTATGGGACTACATCAAAATCTGAAGACTAGAAACAAAGCATAGACATTTAGCAAATTTGTTAAAGGAGTAAACAGAACTATTGCAAGTGGAACCAGGATTATAAACAGTAAGTCAGTTTATACAGAATTTGACTCATTTTAAGCATTTAAGGTCAGTGAGCAGAAACTGATGGAGAGTAAAGTGTTTAGGTTTGGGTTTAAAATACGTTTCATGTTGGAAGGAGAAAAACTTCAGGAGAGGAAAAGTCTCTTGTAATGTCTTCAGTTTCAAACAGCTGTATACTATTTGTTTACAGAAAAAGCAACACATGTAAAATCAGCTGACGATGCTTTCTGAGAGTTTTTTTTTTAATAAATGTGTTGAAGACCATGTATGAAGCTGCACTAAATGTGGTTTAATGTTAATCAACTTTTCATGCTCTTACAAAATTGTACTTGTTTAGAACTTTTGATTCACTCTCAGTATCTTCATCTTAATTTCCAAATCTTGACATGTAAAATATATTCTGTTTACACAATAAGGATGATAAAGAGCAATTTTAAACCAGTGTCTGTAAAAAATAAAATCAGTATTGACATGCCAACACTGGTGTGAATGTGCAGGAGTTTTCATTGGTTCCCACATCTTCTCTGGACTGATTTTGAATTCGGTGGACTTCGACTGGGAGAGATCGAGTAATGCAGAGCCAGGCTGTTAGTGTAGCTAGTGGGCCATGCTGGCTCAATCAAAGCCCGACTTTCCCACTCTGCCAGGGGAAAGGACCGGGCCAAGCCCAAGCCAGCGAAAACATCTGCTGCTGGTTAGAGGTGTCGGCTCCTGCCATTCACAGCAAAAAGTTCAATACCTCTGAAAAAGATTTCATTGGCTTCTTCTTGCTTGGGCCACTGCGAGCCGTCCTGTACGCTCCCCCTAAGGGGATGCAAGTCTGAGGAAAATACCACCGAAAATTCAATTCCACTATTCCTTTCCGTGCTTCACTCCTGACCAAAGCAAATTTCATTACACACTTATGAACTCATAAAATTCCTTCAATAACACAGCGCGTTGACCCACAGACCAGAGTTCCTTCAAATAAAATCGCTTCAGAATAAAAAGGCCTCGAGGGCAACCGAGAAGTAAAATGCTTCAACGCATGACACCCAGTCTTGAGTCTGGTCCAGTTTTTCCTTCCATCCTTTTTCTTGCTTTCTTCGCTCCTATCGTTATGCCTTTACAGCACATTAACAGTTGTATATTACGGTTAAGACAGTGAGTAAATATGTGTCTCGAATGTGTTGTACTGTTTAAGTGATGAAAGGCCATAAAATAGTTTACATATTTCCCTGTCATCTTGCAGCCATCCATCAGCTGGCATCTAATAAAATCTCCAAATAAAAACCCAAGGCATCAATTACGGGATGCTTAAGCCAATTAACAAAAACTGAAACAAAGAGAAACTTTGGCAAATGAGAAAGAAAACAATTTGGTCACACATCTAACATTATGCTTCCATTACACCTCTAATGAGCCAATAAACTTTTCCGAGGTGACTGATCTTAGGTTGTAGCCAAACCGCTATCTGTTGTTGGTCTCTGTAAAAGTAGGTTACCATCCTAACAGCCAAGCCTAAACTGGCTTCCATATGTGTCCCTCCAACTTCTTTTTTTTTTTTTTAAAGATTTACAAACAAACAAAAAGCCAGGCTCTGACAGAGATGTGGGTTCTGACTGAAAGACTTAAAGATTCAAAGCTGACCAAAACACACAGCCCATAATGCTTCTTTCAGTTTGAAACTTATTTTTTTTTCGTAAACAAGATGCCACACTGCAGTCCATTACTACCTAAAGATGTTCAGTAATCAGTATCTTTCCTCAACAGAAATGCAAAAAAATAAATCTAAAAATATTCTGCTCTGAAGTCGGTTTCCTTTTGCCGACTTTGCATTTCAGCTGTTTCCTGGAACTCTGGATTATGTTGTTTGGACACTGGAGTTGTTTGTTATTTGGCTGTTTGTTTGACAAAGTCTGCAGTGAATCATTGTTTTGGAAGGTAGCTGGGCACCTGTAGGGCGGCCCGGTTTCTAGAAAACAGGATATCCGGCCCCTTGCCTTGGCTTTTATATTCCCAAACGCGTTAATTAGAGGTTCGTTTTTCGGGGTGAGCAAGCAAAACAGTTCATGCTAATAAGGCTTAGAGATAATTAAACGTACAGCGTCCACCCCCGTGAGACGCTTTCTCACCGGTTAGCAATGCGCCTCCTCTGCATGACGCTGCATATTCATGTTGCGCGTCCGGTTTTCACGAGAACAAATGTGTCAGTTTGTTTAATTTGCCAGACTAACTATAAACTGCCTTCAGGTGAATGTCAGACGGAATAAATCATGCTGATCGTGATCCATTTGAATGCATGAGCGCTGCATTATGGGCAGTGTTATTTACTACATTCCCGACCAACTGTGAACGCTGAAACCGACGCAGAGTGCCAAGAAACAAGCAGGTGTGGCAGGAGATGTTGCTTCAGCACAACAGCTCACTGTGTCACTCTCACAGTAAGAAGAAATGGAGTTAGAATGGAGGAAATGTCCTTTATTTGAGCTTAAGCTTCGACAAAGAACATTACAAGCGGCTTTTTTTTTTCCCCCCATCTGGCTCCCATCTTCACTAATATTCTGTCTGAATGTACTGAATAAATATTTGTGATTATTTTTGGATATTTCAAGAGCCTTTGGTTCCAGAGACGACACAAGTGGACAACATGTTTCATGTTCATGTGTATCAGTTTACCTTTTTCTTTTTTTTTAAAAAACTTTGATTTGTTTTTACAAGCACCAGACAGATGTTTTCAGAGCTCCTCAGACACCATCTAACACACAAGATAATTAGGAAGTAGCTTCTTCACATATCCCTCTGAGGCACGTACATGTTCTTGTTTCATGTGAGGGTCAGAGGTCGGGGACGGCCAGCAGCGACGCCTCTGGAGCAGGTAGAGCTTTAGTTTCTATCTCAACCCTTCATCCCTTCAGGAAAAACATGCTTTCTCAATTATTGTGGGGTTTGTTTTTTTTTTGCCCGTGTTGGATTTCTCATAGAAAACAATGTTTTTTAATACAGAGGCAAAATTAGATTGCAGCTTCGATATTGGTGCAACCGTAAGTTATTTTTTTGTCCCGTGAGACATAAGAAGAGCAGCAGCAGTAGAGTAAGTGTCACTAAAACAATACGAAACATGTTCTGTTGTATTGTCCATCTGTAAGAGGTAACCAGAAATTGATGGAAGACAGTGGGCTGTAAAAGATTTTTTAGTTTTTTCTTTCTTTTTTTCTTTTATTAAAAATGTTTCTTCACTTTGAATGTGTTATTCGTGCTCTGAGGCTGTTGGAGAGTCAAACACTCGTGAAGCTACTGAACCCTGAGCATTTACAGGTTTGCTCAACCTTGAAGGCACAGTTTTACACCACAAGTGTTGGCTGAACCACCACAACTGGCTCAAGATGACACACAGAGAACTGATAGTACTATTTGTTGGTCTCATTTAAGGACAAGTATTTTATTCTTCTCAAAGTTTTGTTCCTTCCCAGCTTTTTTTTCCCCCCAACTGTCTGTTGTTGTTATTTCATTTCTCACTCTTTCCATTTCCCCCTCTCCTTCCCTCTCTCTCTTTCTCCTCCCTTAATCTTGCTTTGTGCACTCGTGCTCTTGTTTTCTCATTTTGAGGACTGAGAGCTGCGCTGTGAATCTCCAGCTCAGCAGGACACCATGGAGTGATAGATGGCCTCTGACAAGGTCTAACACAATCCAAGCAACCATATGCTCCAAGTGAAAAAAAAAAAGAGCAGAATTTAAAGAGAATTCACAAGTGGCCAGAAGGAAGAACGTGCCAAACTCTTACGCAAGCTACATTTTGTGAAGTTTACGGTAATATATGGGTGGCTTTAACACGTTGACATTAATGTCCCTGCGATTAGAATATGAACTGGCACTCAGCAGGCAAAACCCACACACTGAGGAAATAATTAAAAAAAAGAAAGGACTTATCCAAAACAAAATCAGTCAAACTATGACAGAAAACAAGACAAGTTACCATGCTGCATCCATCAAGATGAGGAAGAGATTACAGAGAACAAAATGTGGAAGCTCTTCAAGCTCAGATGTGCATCATTAAAATGCACTTTTTGTACATTAGATAACATTATGACTCCTGCAAATCTAATCTGTTGTTGCAAATTAGCATTATATGAATATGATGTCAATGAGAAAGGGCAAGAAGAAAAGCATTTGGAAAGCAGAGGGAAAAGGAAGAGTTGGTGATATTTTGATTGAAGTTCTGCATCAAAATATATTTTCTTTCTGCATTCGCGCTGAAGATTCACTGAACCCCTTTAGATCTGTCCCGATGATACGACGCCGTGTTCTCTCACCCACACACACATGCAGAAACGCTGCAAACATTTGTGCGACGCTAATGAGTGTGTTGAATTCCAGCGTAAGTAGTTGAGAGGAGAAACATTAGCGTAACATTCTTAAACACCAGGTCAAATCACCTCCCTAAGTAGTGGTTACAGCTTCCTTGCCCCCTACTAGCCCCAACTTCCAGTTCAACCTTTACACACAAAGCATACATATGTGCAGGCACAAACACACACACACACACACACACACACACATACAGGACAATCTCATAAATAACAGATGACAGCCTGAGAGTCAAATTAGGGAAATAAAATGTGTCTCACTGGTAATGAAGGAAGCATGTTTCCCCTCAGGATAACAACTTCATCTGGACGCATACGGACATGACACATGCACATGCGGACGCACACATACGCGTTTTCAAGAGCATTCCAGCTACAGGTCCATCCCATTGGTACAAACTGGCTCAAAGCAGGCAAGAAACACAGTGCCATGATTTGAAATTTGACACAAAACGTATGTTTTCTAGAGTTCTGAGGAAAAAATGTGGAGGTTGGATGTCATGCCAAACAATCATAGGGGGAGGAAGGACTGCTTTCAAACATTTCCCATGCATCAGGCTATTAAAATGACATTCGTTTGCAGGTTGCTGGCACTTGTCTCAGGGCATATTGCAAACACATGGAATTACAAGTTGTGTCCATCCGTGATTTAAACTCTAGGTATTCTTTCGATCAAGGGGGGGAAAAAAAAGACACTTGTGAATCTGTGCAGGCCATGTGGAAAGAGTGAAGAAAAAAAAAAGAAGAAAAGGAGTCAATATGGCAATTATTTCACTGCTGATAACTGTAAACTGATTTTTTATTTTTTTTATTTTTGTTATAAAGAATGCTACGAACTTAGCCAAACACATAAAATATAAGGTCATGCAAATTTATATGTAGTCATGATCTGACAAAGCTGCTTTGTCTTAAGCTGTGACCCTGTGTTGGACTGTAAAAGGCCTCCATGTGTGAAACTCTAGCGGTTACAATGGTGGGCCGCAGGGCTCAGCTCTGGATCCAGGCCTTTTTTGTTGAGTAATCTAATCAAACAAGTTGTTTAGAGAATGGTTGTTATTAGAGGTAAGTGCAGCAAATCCTTGAAAACTCTTGCTGCTGTTATGGTGCTGTGTATCTCGCAAAGGTTTACGCCATTCGAATCTCGAGGATCAGTGCTTTCAAATCATGTCGTATCTCATTCAGAACGGGCCAATGCAGCAGCAGCATTTTTCACTCAGTCAGTATTTTGGTCTGGGAGTCTTAAAGAGTTTATTTCTATTTTTCTGAACTTTGTTAGCGATTTAAAAATAGCCCCTTTTCGATTGAAGCATTGGTTTTGTTGAGTAGCTGCCGGGTGGGTCACTGTCAGTCACCGGCTTTGGTCTTTCACAAAACCACCACATGTTAGGATTTCAGCTTGTCCATGCCAGCAGCGTCGTCGCTGGTCTGGTTCTGATTCATCGTCATCATGTGTTCATTGTTGGCAATGTTTAATGTAACCCCACAAAAAAATTTGTCATTGAAACCCTAAACCAAGTCTGAATTCAAATCAGAATTCGAAGCAAATTTGGAACATATCATTTAACCTACACAGTTTCTTGGCGTTTTTTTTTTTTCTCACATTTTGTCTCAGTGTGGCCTCATTTTCACTGCAATATAAAGTCCTGTAGCTCTATAGAAATAGCACCACCATGGCTAGAAGTAGCTGGAACTCAGAAATGTCTCATGTGTTGTATAGCAAAGCTATCATGTCACAAATCATTTTTCAAAAGTTATATTCCCGGGGCACCTGGATAGCTCAGCGGGTAGGGCAGGCGACCCACATACAGGGGCTATAATCCCCGACGCAGCGGCCCAGGTTTGATTCCAGCCAGCGGCTCATTTGCTGCATGTCATTCCCCCACTCTCCTCCCCACGTTTCTCTGTTTATCTTTCACTTTCAACTATCATTAAAGGCGGAAAAGCCCAAAAATAAATCTTAAAAAAAAAAAAAGTTATATTCCTTTGAATATTATACATAACTTGCAATCAATCAAAATTATGGGATTCCATACACTATAGATATTTTACTAATTACATTTTTAATTGGTTTTCAAAGCACAGCCTGCAGTTCAACCCAGTTCACCTGAAAAATATTGTCAGCTGTGTCAGTTGTTGTGCCGAGGTGTGCAGAATTTATTGTTTGTCACAGGACCTGGTTAAAATTAATTGTCTATTTTGGGGAATTTTTATTACATAACTAGAATAAAGTAACTGATGAAATATCACAAATGATAAGCTTAGCTTGAGTTAATCTTCCCATCAGGACTGCACACTAGAAACAACACTTCCATAGCCTGATAGAAAGCTGAAAATCCAGTGACTTTTTTTCAGCTTTTCCAGTTTCTGGCTCTGATAAATGGCTTCATTTTGGAGATATTTAAAAGACAATGTGCTTTTCAAACCTGCCAGTGAACGAACTCATAAGGTTAAAGGTCGTTTTAAATTTCACTCTGATGTTTTCTTGGATTCCTTTATGAGATTGTCTTATTGCAGTTTGCTCTTTCTATCAGCAAACTGTGTTGACATCAGACCACAGACCACTAGCACATCTCCTGCTCTCACGCCATGTCTCATGTTCCTGTTATTTCTCCATCAGTTAGTATTATAAGTAGAATTGTAACAAAACAAAAACACAAACTGTTTAAAGAATGTACATGCATCTCGAGCGCAAATAGCAGCAAATTATAAAAGCAGTCTAAATATATTTAGAGCTGCTCAGTTAAAATAGTTCTCCATTTATGATGAAATATTTGCTAATAATGAGCGCTACAATGGGACTAAAAGATGTAATTAATCATTTGTGGGATGGGAAATTAATGAAAAACCCCTAATTAACACTAAAATTCATTAATATATGATGAATGTTCCGTCTGAAACGATACAGGTATTAACTTCAGTGTGGACAAGTGGGAGACAGAAGACAAATGCAGTTCAGGTCAGTCTATGATGTTCCAGAACTTGGAACTCGCCACAGTTCCTGGCAGGACAGTACAGCAGGCTTCCAGCTCTTCTTTTTTAAATAGTACAAAAAAGCAAACTGTCGGGACACTTCATGATGTGTAAAAATACACAACCTTCTGTTTTACCTCTGGTCCGTCCAAGTGCCGCAGTGGCCGCTCAAATCCAATAATATCGCTGTGGACTTTAACAAATGCAAGCAGATTATATTTATTCTTTGGTTTTCACCGTAGTGTTTCAGTGTGAAACTTGGCAGGTCAGACTCATAAATCTGAATTCATCGGAGAGCTGGAGAATTACCAGGCAGCTGTGACACCGAAATCGCAATTTTTATGCCTCGTGAGCCAATGAAAAGATAAGGCAGATATTGGACAAACACTGTTAGTTTATGAAAGAGGTCCAAATATGAGATTAGGACAAAGGCAGATAAAAGGCTGGGAGGAGTCATATAGCAGAACTAATACGGGAGATGGAGTATGTTTCCCACTTTTGCAAGAAAATATGGTTTTATTTTCAAATGAGTGAAAACAGAAAGTTTTAACTCGAGGCCATCTGACTGTCGACAGCTGTGCCAGTTTGTTTTGATGAAAAGATTTTTAAGACGTTAACAGATGTTCAGTAGATTGCCTGCTCTGTGTCTGCTCCCAATATTTGTATTCTCAGATTTTCTACCCTTCTGTCGTAATGCATTTCCTGTTTAGTCCCTCATTATACTTATTATCAGGCACAAAGGTTCCCCCTCAGTCTTCTACATTATTACAAACCGAATACTGGTTCTGTTGCGATAACTGAGCCAAAGCAGTTGTAAAGTATTAATGTGTGCTTACATATTTGATGTGCAGTTTTGCATTATATTTGTACAAAGAAGCACTGTCGACTTAACAAGGTAGACTGAAGTGGAGTCCAAAAGCCATTACTCATCGAGCGGAGCTAACTAGAACACCACATTGGAAACAGTTGAAATTAATTTTCAAACTTGGCATCCCATTTGATATTTTCTGGCCTGTTTAGTGAGATTTTTATCTCAATCCCAGGTAGGAGGACAGATCTCTGGCCAGAGACAAAATCTATTTTTCCACTCTACATGAGGACCACATGGCAACCTGGAGATGCTTGGGTTAGGGAAGGATTGTGGACATGGCAAATAAAATGGGATAAAAAGTAATAGCCTTGCTCACTCTCATGTTGTGAAAGACTGGTTGCATTAGCACTGTTTCACACCTCTCATGTCTTTTCTGTTCTATCATTCTTCTCATGTTTCCTTTCAGTGGAGCCCTGCAGCTCTCTGCCTACGACTGCTGCACCTCTGAGTCGGTTCAAAGAGAGGCGCCCAGGTATTAGTGTCCAATGTGCTCTCGGTAATGTTTAGTTAAACCTAACAACTGATTAGACCATGTAAACATTTGTATCACTTGATCCTGCGCATGTGAGATCAGACTAAGAAAGAGAGAAAGAAGAGAGGCTAAATCGTGATGTTGAGGCTGCAAACTATCCGCCTGATCATCATGCCAACGTTTGACTCATCTAACATAAAAATAATGCTGCTTAATGCGACGCCTCGAACCAAAACGTAGGATCTCGTAGCGTGGGTTGGCTTTGTTTCACTACCATCTGTTAACACTGATGAGTCTCTTCGTAGCACACAGCCACAATGGCTAATTTGCGCTCTAGATTATGCAGGGGAATCCACCGATTCTGAGGAACTGCTACGTAATTAATTCCATTGGTGTGCAGCACGAGAGTGGTGAAATGAGGAGTCTCCAGAAAAAGGTGTCCAGTTGTTTCTGCAGAGACCTTCAGGATCCATTAAAACTCCCTTTAACCATTTTACCCTGTGTTCATTCTCCACTCAACAACTAGCCTTGGCAAGGCTTCAAAACTCCAACCAGCTAGATTTAAGTTGTTGCTGGAACTCCATACTTACTTATGGATGCATTTTGATTTTACATCTGTTCTCCATGAGCTTGAAACTGTTCTGAGATAAAATCCTGCTTATCTTCAATCTGGGTTACTGCAGCTCCCGTCCCATTAGGAAGTCTCCTTCACCCTCATATCTCTTCTGGATGCCTCCTCTTCCCAACCTGCTCCTCTTCCACTGATATCTAGTGACCACATGGGGTCAAAACCATAAAATAACGAGCCAAAAACCATCAGAAGCTCAGTGTTCAAACTGTGATTCAAACTCATGCTCCAAACTTTGGCATTTAGGTGGAAACATCTCAGCGCCAGACACCACAGGACGCCTCAGGAGGACCAGGGCTGTGTAATCTTGTTCTCGTATTCACATGAACATAAAGGATTGCTTGTCTTTTCCTTTTTTACGAGCTTCCTTCCATACTGCACATGCTGTAAAACTAGGACCTTTCTTTCCTCACAGAATATCTGTGAAGAAAGTTCACACGTGTGTCAGTTTTTTGTATCTTGATTGTTAGTGCAGCCACGACAGAGAGTTTTTTTTGTCTTTACATTGTATATGTTTAATGGCACACATTTTTCTATCTCTTAAAATTTCTCAGACGATGTTTAATGCAATATCATTACTACTTCTAATGGAAATAGCAAAAGAACTTTTCTATTCAGCATCTCACAAGCAGCTACAGACCTTAAAACTGATTTTTTATTTTTTTAAATCCTTATATTCAACTTTCGCTTGTCCAGTTTTTCTGTTTTGAGAGGATTTTCTTCTTGTCCGTGTTTGAAAATATTGATCAACCGAACCTCGAACAACAAGAACAACTAAACCCGGTGTAAGAATTCCTAAACTGAGTTGTGTGTATCTTTCGAATCTTAAACACACGAATGAGACCTTTGAGGTCACAAGTTGAGCGGATCGACTGCCTCATTCTCCGAAGTGTCAAATAAACATGGAGACTTTCACATGAAGTCACAATATACAAAGCTAAACCAACAGTAAACACGAGACAAAAACTTTGGGAGAGGTGCTAAAGAGAGAATAAAGAAG
This sequence comes from Stegastes partitus, assembly GCF_000690725.1. Taxonomy (NCBI): domain Eukaryota; kingdom Metazoa; phylum Chordata; class Actinopteri; family Pomacentridae; genus Stegastes; species Stegastes partitus. Next base: position 115,091 of record NW_007577900.1, read on the forward strand.
AAGGGATCCCTGATGGAGGAGCACAGTCCTGCAGAGAGACACGAAATGACGCTCGGCCGTGACCTTGTCTGAGGTCGGGGTAATTTCTCCACCGAATTCCCTCGTGGGATGTGTGTGTGTGTGCATGTTAGCTGAGAGTGGCCCCATTACTGATCGCTCTAACAAGCCTGGGTCAAAGGTCAGACAGTGGTGAGTGGAAAAGGATGGAGCGAGACTGTTAAAAGTCCTTTAAACACCACCTGCTTGAACACACACACACACACATGCGCGCACACACACATACACACACACAGAGTGAATCTTGACTAATTGTTACCAGACCAGATTTAAACACATCCTCAGTGCCTCTGCACCCCAGTTTCTCTCCACCGCACAGATGAGAGGCCTTTGCACAGATTCTAGTTTACACAACGTGCTTGGAGTTTAACTCTGTGTAATAATGAGGCCATTGCTCAAACATGTTCACACTTAACGGGGCTTTTCACTGCTTATTCTGGTGACTTATTCTCCCACTAGTACTATATGTTAAATTCCGACAAAGACTTTAAAAAAAAAAAAAAGACATCAGCTCCAACTTCAAGAACGTCATTTAAAAAATATTCTTTAGATGTACAGACAACATTTTCCAGGTGCAGCCCTCCAGCTTGTGTCTATGCTTGGAGGAATGAGTATTTTTGTGGGAATACTTCACAATAAATCAGCCAGTAAATAAAGTCCCTTCGCTGGGCTTTGCCCCTCACCTCCGCACCTGCTCGAAGAACAGCATGATGCCGCTGTCTGTTTCCAAACTCCACTTTTACGCCTTAATAGGAACCACCACAGCCAATTTAAAAAGACAAAATCCTCCACAGGGTCCCAATCAGTCAGTAAAACGACGTGAAAATATCCACCGTGCGGAAAAATAACAATGCAGCGTGATTCATTTTGACTATAATTTTCCCTGCACGAATATTTTCAAACCATATTTCATCTCGTTCCCACCTACAGAGCCGGTTGTGATACAAAGCATTGAGGGGTCTGTACAATAGTAGAATAAGCTCTGTAAATAATCAAAGTGTTTATTTTTACTTGACTATCACAGGCTGCCTCTGGTGGCCTCCATGTGCAAGAGGGAACATCCTCTTTGTGCAGGAAGCAGCGGGGTTTATGGGAAATGTGGTCTTAATTTTGTAAAACATTAGCGCTGTAGCACAAGTACGACACAGAGGTTAGTTGCCTCAAACAGGCTTTTAGAGATGCCTTTTTTGCTTCGATTAATCTGTTAAAGTGACAACATTCTATGTCTCAGACGTAGCTCACTTTCACGTCGATGTTTATCACGGCTCCGTTCGTACAGATCCACCGCAGCGACAGACAGAACCGCGGTATGTGCACAACATTCGGCATTCACACGAGACTGGACGCTGGCTTTTCTTACTACAACATACCAGACGAATGCAGAGAATTTTTCTCTCATGCTGTTGAGGCTTAGGTCATTCTCCAAAACAATAGATAGGATTACGGCCCAGCTTTTAGTGCCACTTCCCAGACTTTCATGTCCCCCCCCAAAAACATGCCGCAACTCCCTACATCAGCCATGTTCGTTTCTCTCAGTCAAAGCGACTGCATGCGGATCAGCAGTGCCGTGTTAAGGTGAATGTTACTGGTTCTGACCCAGTAAGCAGGGTGCGCATTGACACTGACACATTCAGATCAATCAGGAAAATAGAAAGGAGTGCATGTCTGAAAGGGGCTGTGGTGTACAGTAGATTTCCCCACAGATGACAATTTAGATTATAATGACAATGCACAGATGCATAATCATCCATAGTTCAGTGTCCCAACATCACATCCTCTGATCGTCATCTTAGGAGACTTTAATCATACATCGCTCTCTACCACTCTCCCCACATTCAGCCAGTATGTGGACTGCCCAACCGGAGACAGTGGGGCCTCGGACCTGCTGTATGCGGACACCAGGGTGCATATTACTTAATTATTGTTATTTTCTTGTACTTTCTATATTTTTGGATGCTGCTGTGGCATGTAAATTTCCCAGGTCTGGGATAAATAAAGTCTATTCTATTCTATTCTATTCTATTCTATTCTATTCTATTCTATTCTATTCCAATAATATCTTAAAACAATGTCATGTTATTATTATATCTATTATTATAGGGGGCTGCATATCTTGACTTTTGTACAGTTCAATACTATCATTTACTAGCCTTGGAGGTGGCACAAGGATCACACGAGTGCTCCTGCTGAACAAAATAAGTCTGGCATTAACATCCACATTACTAATACGTAGCCATGTCTCTGAAATTCCCTTCTGTAAAACACCACGTGACCCACAATCAGCACGCTTGATCGAAAATAGATAGGATTGATAATCTAATGCAGATATCTGAACAGGGCTGCATGAAATATACTTAAGTTCCTGTGGTGATATAACTAAAGACCGAGAGGCCAAAGAGTTTTCGAGCCCGGCTGCAGCGCGACAAAAATTAATGATTAGGTTCTTCAGTGCATGACTCCTGATTTGAACCCGTGCACTGACCCCTCGCGCGAGCAGGTTCACATTCTTCCTCTAGGTATTTGTCTTCTTTGACGAATGTGACAACAGCGTGTTTTGGCTTTTGCACTTGAGACTATTTCAAAATACGCAGCTGATGCGTGCTGTCCCATATCTCCCTCTATAACTCATACGGCAACGCACAGAGGATCGCTTTGTTCCAGGGAAGCGGGACCCTTTGAAAACATGGAAGAGACCCACTCGTGTGAGGTCACCAGCTGTGATTGTGTGTGAGGAATGACTAGAAATATTGGCAAAGCAACTGAGATCATTTAAGGTAGATTTGGATTCATTGTTTTATCTCATTAAATTAAAGACTTTTCAAAAAACATCACCAAATATTTCATATCTCCGTGGATCAACAAGCTTTTAATCAGTGGAGGCCTTTGTGAGGATGACTTTGGCTCCTCTGTTGTACTAAATTGATGTATTCTCTCTGTGTGGGGTGCTAAGTCTATTCCAAAGTCCAAAATTACTTTTCCACAAGCTCCTTGGCTTTCGGTGCTCACTTTCTGGGTGGTTCTCTGAAATAAAAATCCTGCCTTCCCAAAAAACAATCCCCACCCATTGACTTTTCAAGATACCAAAGAGGATAAGAAGTGTGTGTTTCTGTTTGAGAAGGCAACCGAGTGCTGAGGACTGAGAACAGCATTCCAGATATTGTTCTAGTTTGCGTTCATCAGACATCCGCAAACTAAGCTAAATGTGCTTTCTGTACTTTCTTACGGCTTTAAAGCTCCGCTGTGCTTTTCCTGTTGCCTCAACCATCCAACTTAAATTTAATTTGAAAATCAAAGCTCTGTAAAACCACACAAAGAGTATTAACTGATTGTTTCTGACAGTGTTTTTAAAAGCAACCCATTGCCAAGCGCCGGGTTTGTGGACAATTCCAGACACTGTAGTTGTTTTAACAGGCAAATCCCTCACTTACTCTCTTCTCCTGCAGATCCTCATTCCAGTCAGCAAAAATTCGTACTATTTAAAGCTAAAGACACTTTTTTTTTTTTTTTACTCTGCTTTAGTTTTTGAGCACCAAAGTATTTCCCCTATTACCTCAACCAACCAAAATTTAATTTTGAAATCAAACCTCTGGAAAACCAGACAAACAGTATTTAACCGATGGTGTCTTTTTTTTGGCCGAGCCCAGGTTGGTGAACGCTTCCAAACGCCGCAGTTATTTAACAGGCAAATCCCTCACTTAAACTCTTCTCCTGCAGCTCCTCATTTCCATTCCAGTCAATCACAATAACAGATTAGAAATGCAGCCCACCCAAAACTCAAGACTACGGAGTTCCTTCTGCGGTCAGGTTAACTGTAACCAGTGAAAATGTCAGTTCTCTGTTTACTTGCCTCTGCTGCTGCACCCTTCTATCCATCCCTGCATTCCTCCTTTGCAAATTACATTTGTCATTCTGAAAGCTGATGGTTTACACTGCCATGCTTTTATGTGAGTGCACACGTGCACGTGCACAAATGTGCATGACCCACAGAGTCCAGACAATATGTCAGGATGTGTGTAGGGGCCAGAAAAAGACCTGTGTTGTGTGTGCATGTGTGTGTGTTCATGTGTGTGTGTGTGTGTGATCTCCTACCTGTTATTGTAATGTTGCTGTAGATGTTGGACAGCTGCTCCTTCAGCAGGACGAGCTGTGTGGTGGCAGCCTTCTCCCTCTGCAGCTCCAGCATTATGTCCGGGTGGTTGGCCAGCTTGCAGCCATTCTGTTTGTCCAGTGCTATGTCGCTGCGCACTATATCTGCAAGTCAGCACAAATGGAAGAAATGAATGTCATTTAATCATTTTTTTTTATTATGATGCCATTTTCTTCAGTATCTCAAGTTTTGCTTTGAAAATTTGAAAGTAAAGTCTCGACTACATGATGAATCCTTATAGGTTCTATTTTTTATTTTTTTTAAACACAAATGTGTTACTTTTAAAAAAGGAGAACACTAAATCTGAAGTGTTTAATGTTGTCTTGTGTGTTGTTTGTCTGTTGTCCCTCTGCTGTCCTTTTCTTTCCCCTCATCCGGTCGGGGCAGATGGCTGCCATCCCTGAGCCTGGTTCTGCTTGAAGTTTCTTCTTGTAAAAAGTGAGTTTCTCTTGAAACTGTCACAAAAGAGCTGTTCAAAGGGAATCTTTGGAACTGTTTGTTTTTTGTCCATAATATACGATTGTTGTGGGCTCTTCACCTTACTAGTGAGGTGCCTTGGGATGACCTATTTTGTAAATTGATTATATAAATCAAACTGAATCAAACAGAAATCTTAATTATAATATATTTCACTAAAAAATACAATAAGCTCTTCAAAGAAATACAAATGTGTATTAAATGTTCCAGCATCCTTCATTTGCTGTTAAGGCTTAGTTGGTATTATAATTAGATACATTTAGCTAAAACTAATGCAAGTAGGTTTTTTTATGTTAAAATAAATTTAGTTTTTGGTGATTTTGAAGGTTATACTTTTGGACTTGAGTGTGTTGAGAACTTAAAAGAGTTTCTAATTGTTTTCTGCACAATTTAGCAATTTACTCAGGGCAGACTAAAACAATAGAAGCAACCCGCCATTCTAAAGCAGCTTTTTATTTTTCAGAATTTTTAAATAAAACTGATAAACATATTGTATGCAGTTCACTGTAAGGCCGACGCGCCAACACTGGGAGACGTGGTGGATGGAAAAGAAACGGAACAATTCAACGCGCTTTGGTTTTCCTCAAAACTTCTCTCGCACATCTTCACAGGTTCGCACTGGTTTTAGGTGTCCCTAATAAACTGGCAGTTTGTTCCACTTACAAAGAAACTGTCGCTGTGTGCAATAAACCTTGAGAGGAAGATTATTTCTGCGCTACACTTTCATCTGAGTGTCCACAGAGCGGGAAACACACACTGGTGCGAGAGGAAAACGAGGAATATGTCTAATCACCGTCCTCGTAGTTCTTCAGGTAGTAGTCGGGCCCTGGTCCTCTGAACTTGGCGAGGTTCTTCTGGTTGTTGAACTGCAGGAAGTCGGTTCTTTTTCCACCGAAGCGCAGAAACGCAGGCGACAGGCCGCGCGCCAGGGTCACCAGCCGCTTGGAGCTGCGCACAGACACAAAACACGCACACTTTGAAAACATACAACATAAAAAAATAAAACATAAAAAAAACCTGCTGTCCACAGAGTCACAAGCTTGTAAAGTGTTTCCTGTGTCTGCACATTGGTGTTGTAATCAGGGGCGTATTTGGGAGAAGCACAACAATCGTCAATCGTTTCACCTTTTACGGTCAGTTTGCTTTATTCCATACCTGTAATTCAAATTTTGTTTTTAAGAAAAAGCCTTGAGAATATACAAAAAGGTATGTGTTTTTTATTTATTCATTTATGTAAAGTTACTGGGTCTCAATCTGCAGGCCTAAAAATCAGACTTTATCTGCCACGGATGGAAAAAACATTAAGAATCCCAACAGCAGGTACAAACTCCAACCTGAGGAACGCATTAAGAACAACACACAGAATATTCAGAGGATTATGTTCTTCTATTCTACATTCTAAAGAGTCACGGATACAGCACGGATATAAAATAGAGGAGTTTCCTCGTTTGCTGCGTTTATTTCCAGCTGTCACAAACTGAAAACCAAGTGGCCTTTTTGCGCACTCTGCAAGTGAAAATACGCAATTAACATGCGAGTGTATATGTAAGTAGGTTCATATTTGGCACATATGAAGTTTTAGTGTTTAGGAGGAAAAAAGTGCACAAGGGACTGATGTTTTTTTTTCACGACAGCCTACGTGGCAGTCGGCTGAAGCTTCATAGAGCAAAGTGACGGCCAGCAGGCCTCACGGTACAAACCGCGTCTCATTTAGGACCAAACTAAACCATTACCTAATTTAGCTGACGATTGTACATTTTTATGATGTTTTAATTAGGAAGACTGAAGACTGGGGGAAAAAAACCCACTAACCCAGAACAAAGTTGTATTAGTGGTTAGAAATGGCAGGAAGGAATGGTGAGTTTTGTGATGTGGTGGAAGTGAAAATTAAAAAACATTCTATTAAACATGTTGGCTCTTGGAAAATTATAAACCGGCTTTGGTTTATTTTATTATGAGAGAAGAATGAGACACACAGAGTAATGCATGCTCTCCTAACTTGATGGTGAATAATGTAACTGAGCTGCCAAACAGTGCCTGAGAATTTCAAACCCAATCCAACGCATAAGAAGTTGTCAGTGTTCTGATTTTATATGTAATGTAATCATTGAATTAAAATTATTGTTACAAGTTATGAACGTTATGTTACGCTGCACAATTCATGATGACACTGGAACAGATTAGATTATAGTCTCTCACTCTGCTTCTGTTTGACTTTTCAGAGAAAAGGTCACAAAAATAAATTAAACTGAGTTAAAAAATAAAAATAAAAAAAATCCCCCTCCATTTAAACAAACATATATGTTTGTATTGAAGCAGCATGGCTAGCATTAGGGGGGGAAACAATCATCATAACTGGATTTATTATCTTGTAAAAGGCACATTTTGCATGGACAAGTAAGAGGCGCAAAGTTTTGTCTGAACCTAATAGAGAGAACAGAGAAACTGTTCACCATGACAGCACCGAGCCCAAAACAAACAGCCTTTGAAGTAACTGTTCATTCTCAGAGTCGCCTTATTAAATTATCTGATGGGTTTGGACTTGGCCGCCCTCAATCGATCAAAATCTTTGTGGTGAGTTGGACTCCTCATTTCCCCGAGAGAGGAAGAAGCGTCCTGGATCGCTCCATGACACTTCAGACAACGTGGCTGCGTGCGTAACGAGTAAAAGCAGCACCAAACATTTCAGAGGTGGGCACCCAGACAGACACACTGATGGTGGTGGCATGCAGTTAAAGAGCTCTGGTACCTCAGGAAGTCCAGCCAGCCGTCTTTGATAATCGATGGATCCAGCTGCAAAGACAGAAAGTTGTCGTTGAGGACTCTGATCGGACTGCGGGTGTTGACATCCAGGAGAACCAGCGTCCTCTCCATGAAGCCCGGCCGCTTATCACCGGCTGCAGGTCTCTGATACGCAGAGGAAGAAGAAGAAGACGAGTAGGAGGAAGAGAGCACCGACTGCACCACCAAAGTAATCAAAGATGCCAGCCACAGGGAGGACCATGGGAATACGCACGGTGAGGATTTGGGCATCTTCTTGCTTTTTTGGAGAGCAGGAGAATCAGTGCGCGTAATGAGGCTTAAAGGTGGAAAAGAAGAAGAAGAAAAACGACTGAACAAACTCTGCTGCCGCGAAGTTCGACGGCGGTTCTCTACCTCGGTCTCATCGATCTGGATCTGTCTTCCTGTCTAGCTGTCTCACCCCCTCTGCCCCCCGCCCCTCTGAGTATTTTTTTTTTCTATTTTTTTGGGAGCTGCACGCAAGAGCGCACGCCCCGACCCAGCCTTCCCGGCTGTGAGAGCCAGAAGCTGGGAGGAGGAGAGGAGGCAGCACCGCCCCTCTAAGGTTCTCTGAGGTATGAGCACAGACAGCTCAAAAGTAGTTTTTCCCAGCTCATAAAGTTCCCAATTTACCCTGAAGAGGCGAGTACGCACAGTCTTCGAAATAATGAATTTAAGATTTTCTTAATAAGTACACATTGATTTTTTTGTTCATAAATCGTGTTTGAAATAAAACAATAGAAATATATATATATTTTTGTAGAACACCAAAATTGAATCCAAAAAACAATGAAGCGGAAAGAATCAACAAGTAGCTGCGCACATTTACGGTTATGAGGTGTTTATTATGATGCGGATTAAAAGGCTTTCTGCCATCAAAAATAAATAAATAACGCTGGTTTTCCCCTTTGTAAAGATAAGAATCTACAATTTATGGATAGATTATCGATCAGTTAAAGAACAGCATGGCGAAGAAGAAAAATATATGAAAAAGAAGAAATCTAGAACATGATATTTACGCAAAGAAAGGCTGCGTAAAACTCAGGTAAAACTCACCGAAACTCAGGCTGACTGCCCATAGGCCCACTCCTCATTAAAATAACTCATACATCTATATCTATATAATCATATATCATTAAAATCGTACAAAGAAACAATCACTTCGGACCACAGCTTGAATAATTGCCTATTTTCAGGAGTACATCACCCACTGCGCATCGTAAATCAAATGTTCCAGCAGAAAACTGACGATCTTCGGGCCAAGAATCCCCAGGCTGCACATTAAGAAAACACAAGTTGTGTTGCAAAAGAAAGAACAATGCTGTTAACGGCGTATTCTCGTTTCATTTTAGAGGTTCAAGTTGTTGAAACAAACAACTGATTGATCGCATATTTCTCAAATGACTTCCGGAGATGGCGACATAAATAATTTGGCCCCTTTTTTATCAGAGACATTCAAAACCAATTTGGATTTTAAGTTCCTACACATGGAACTCACCTATAAACTCTTTATATGACTTTTCAGTCCAGATGTTTTGGGGCACTGGTGAGTGGAGAAAACACACACACACACACACACACACACACACATACACAACCAAACAAAGTTGAAGCCTATCGTGATTTCTCCAGACTCTCCTCGGGCGGTCAGTGTGTCGAGAAATGGTCGTTTAAGGTCACTGCTGTCTCACAGATGAGCAGCAAACTAAACGAGAGGAAAATGTGCCGTCTAAAAATCCCCCTTTCAGTGTTTTTGCTTTAATCCTGCTCTACAACACCTACTCACAACACTACATTTTCCGAGGTGTTAACTTTTCAGGCTTTGGGCACGAACGTTCCCATTAAACGAACAGACTGTGCTTTTGTAAAGGATACACACCCAGTGAAGACTTATTTCAGCTATAAAAGTTTCCCCACTGGAACCTCTGGAGCAAATTTAACCAGTCGCTTCTTTGTCACAGCCACTGTCTTTCTCTTAGGACGAATTATTTTGGTAATTGTCCATCAAAAAGTCTCATGCGCAACTTTGGATCACTGGAACACTGCTGTGGCACAAAGATTACGCACAGACTCTGAGGCTTCAGCAGCTTCTTCTCGGGCCTGTAACACACTCAGATTCATACATTAGAAAAGTCTCCTCGTGTTTCTTCATGTTGTCATTTTTGGAACAGCCAGACATCATAGCTGACATGTGGTTTCCATCAGCACTACGTTTTTGTTTTCATTAGGAAGGTATTCTCTTTAACTTGTAGATTTTTTTATACGAGTTCTTCAATTGGCTCTTTAATGTTAAACTGCGTTGTGGGACATCCTGTCACCTCCGAGGTTGTTTATTTCAGAGAAACGTAAAAGGAAACTTAATCCTAACAAAATATCAATATAAAAATCTAATATTTTAAAAAAGGAGATGCCATTACTCTTCTTACCCTTAGATGTTATTTTTTTGCTTTGGATGTTACACCGGCGTTATGAGGCCTGAGCTCCTTTAATGATATACAGCAATAGAAAAGTGTTGGAGATTTTTTCTTTTCTTCTTTTTTAAAAAAAAGTTTTTTGTTGTAGTTTTATGGGACAGATTTGAGATTTAAACCAAACCGAAAGAGCGCAGTCCCCTCTGTACACACTCCCCTGCATTAAACAGGAAGATAAAAATAGCCTACATCAAGATAAGACCTGATGTGGATGTAAAACTTTCGGCCCATATGTTCAGGCAATCATTTCTTCCAGCAGCGCATTTTAACTGAATAAAAATCTTCGTATTCGTATAAAAAAAAATATCCCGAAGAGAAAATATCATCTACATCGACTGTCTTATTTAACCAGCTCATTGAAAAAAAAAATCACAAATACAACATTTAATTTATCGATTAATCAGTTGAAAGTAGAATTCGGGCAGTAATGTACAAGAAATTGTATATAAGGAAACAGTGTTTTTATGTGAATGTCAGCTGTATGTGAAAAAGCAACAGGTCGTTATTGTCGAACTTTTTTTTTTAGTATCATTTGTTTTCCTTTAACGTTTTTTTAAATGCATACTGTAAAAATATTACTTAAACTGTGCGCAAGGAAATATTCAAATGAAGTGATCGCCTGAAGAAGACGATTAATTCAAGAGGTTACTTAAAAAAATAAAAATTAAATTAAAATAAAAAACATATAGGCCACTACTGATGCCTTTAAAATGTTTGTCGACAAATACAGTGAAATGTTCTGTAGAGCATCATGAGAGATTTTCGTTTGGAAAAGAGCTGCTGTCCTTGTTCAGATTTTATTTGGCCACTTTCAGAATTTGTTACCTTCCACATATCTGCCATCAACATATGTCAGCAACATAGAGTGCAGAGTTAGTCTAGTGTTTTTTAAAAGAACACATTTTCCGGCATTTGTTCTAAAAGTTGCATTTGAAACATTTCTGATTGGGCAACCAGTTCATGGGAACATGTGTGGATTTTATCCGATGGGGAACTTATCCAAGATGTTTCTGACGAAGCATCAGCTACAGTGATAGTCTGTAATCCTTGGAGCTATTTCACTCCTCGGAATCCAGATATTTTTTTTGTTGTTGTTCTTGTGTACAAAGTCTTTTTCTTTTCTTTCTTTTCTTTTTTCTCGTTTTTTTTATGGTGGGTCTGTGGCTAATGGAGAGCAGAGAGTGTTTAAGACTTGGCAGCTCTGTTTTCTCACCTTCAGCTTTCTGCCTCGTAAATCCGACAGACTGCAGTCAGAGAGCTCATGTTCGAGGACTTTACTGTGTTCCACTGGAGCTGATCAGTGACCTGGATATAATGAAAATATTCAGAATAATATTAGTAATAATCACCATCACAACCATCATGGCAGTAGTATTAATAAAAACTGTAATAACATATGTAGCCTATATGTTTGTATCCAGTGTTTTCCTGCAGGGCTTTACTGTGTTTAGACAATATTTACTGATTGTTGTTACTATTTATTTATTAGCTATTAACATTTACTATTCATCAATACAAGTCCCATTAACAGGGCCAATCTTTAAGTAGGCTGTAGCTCCTTCCAAGGGGTATAAAAGTTTAATGTGGTGACCCAGTTTAGAGCTGCAGGATCAAAATGTTTCTTCTAAAATGTGTTGACAGATCGAAACTATTGTTTTATAATCTTTAGGGGGTGCCAAATCTGCAAGAAAAATGATTTCTTAGGACAAAAATAAATTTTAACTTGTTAACTCTGCTATTTCTCAAGTCTGAATTCCATTAAGCAGCATGTGCAGAGCTCTCAGGACTTGGCTGCAGTGAAACAGCTGATAAGACTGCCACCTTGTGGTGACTTTACGCAGGAAAAAAGGAGGGAAAGCTAAAATATTGTGATTTACATGCTGCTGCTGACAACACACACGCTTTGCTGTTATCTAGTTACTTTTTGCTATTTCCCCCTTTGGTTGGATTTTCCGGTGGAACAGGTCTACTCTTCACCCTCCTGAGGATCTTTTAAAGTGCTGTATCACATTAATCATTCATGATTGGGCATTTCCTGCCTTCTATTTTTAGAAAGGGGCAGAAAGCAAATAAGACAGGCCTACGTCAGGGCTTGTCATTTATATTTAAGGTGCCTCCCCCCTCCTCCCCTCCCTGCATCTCCCGCTCTCTGTGTAACAAACCACCCAGCTGCTCCATCCATCCCATCCGCACACCACGTGACCCACTTCTCCCATGTCCTTCAGTACTCCATTCAGCATGATGGCTGCGGATGCTGCGGATGCTCTCTGCTGCATCCTGCATCCGCGCCGGCTCTCCTTCCTGCTCCTCACCGTCACCCTCTCCTCTCTGCCGGCCCCGACAGCAGCGCTGCTCGGCGTCCGGCCCGAAGACACGCAGAGCGGAGAGCTGTCCGTGCAGGGTGGGATACTGAGAGCCACCGAGGGGACCCGCTTCCTGCTGAGGGTTTACTACTCCGCATCCCCAGCTACCGAGCATCCCAACAGCCAGAACGGCAGCGGCAGACCGGACGCGGCACCTGCCGCTCCGTGGATCGCGTTCATCGAGGAGCCAGGTGAGGACAGCGGGGATGCCGAGAGGCGGCAGCGCTCCAGAGGGAACCCGTGTGAGGAGGAGAATGCCCGGAGCTCTGACATCGAGCTGCTGGGCTCTTTCAGGTCCACCTCAAGTCACAACTCAGTTTTGGTGGAGCTGCTCGCCAAAGACCTGCGCAGAGACGAGGTGATCAAATACTACTCCATGTGCGCGTTTGATGGAGTAAAATGGGAGCATTTCAGCACCAAAGACTTCTGGCTGGCGGTGGTGGAGAGACCCCCGGAGGCAGATGTTTGGCTCCAGGCAGGGGTCTCGGTGCTGCTGCTGGGGCTGTCTGCACTCTGCAGCGGGCTGAACATCAGCATGCTGGCTCTGGACCCCGTGGAGCTGCGGGTCCTACAGAACAGTGGAACGGAGAAGGAACAGAAATACGCACGGAAAATAGAGTCTGTGCGTAAACACGGAAATTACATCCTTTGCACCGTGGTGCTGGGCAACGTGCTTACAAACACTTGCTTCGTGGTGTGGATGTGCCAGATTTTAGGAATGACTGCTCTCTCAACTGCCTCATGCACTTTGGGGATATTCTTTATTGGCGAGATTTTACCTCACTCCGTGGCATCCAGGCACAGCCTCGCCATCGCCTCCAAGACCCTGTGCGCGACCCGCCTGCTCATGTTGATATTTTTCCCCATCGCATACCCAGTCTCCAAGATCCTGGACATCATGCTGCACCAGGAGATCAGCAGCTTTTACACCAGGGAGAAGCTGGTGGCCATGCTGCGCGTCACAGACCCCTACCACGACTTGGTCAAAGAGGAGCTCAACATTATCCAGGGAGCGCTGGAGCTGAGGACCAAGACCGTAGAGGACGTGCTGACCCCGCTGTCAGACTGCTACATGCTGTCATCGGATGCCGTGCTGGACTTCTGCACCATGTCAGACGTGATGCAGAGCGGTTTCACCCGCATCCCGGTCTACGAGAACGACAGGTCCAACATCGTAGACATCCTGTTCGTCAAAGACTTGGCCTTCGTTGATCCCGACGATTGCACTCCTCTGAAAACAATCACTCAGTTTTACAAGCATCCCATGCACTGCGTCTTCAGTGACACCAAGCTGGATGTGATGCTGGAGGAATTCAAGAGAGGTAACTGCACATCTTCCCGTGTGTCCCTTGTTTCTGCATGTGACTGACTTCTGGGTAAGAAGTCACTGTTGAATCTGTCAGGCGCCATATGTTTGCAACAATCTTAAGATAACCTCCTTCCACATAGAAGCCAAATGTGCTTTGAAGTGAATGTGCACTTAAAAACTACATTTTCAGAGCAGAAGTCAGTGTACATATCAACCCATTGGCTCAGTGGGCCTGCCAGTAAAGCTCTTTGATCCCAAGAGCAGTAAGAGCCATATGTGGAATCTGATACTGTGTCACACAGTGAGTTTGGTTCAAGCAGAGGTTAGAGGCTACCAAGGATCAGAACAGGGTTATCTTAAGAATTTATGCGATGAGAGAGATTTAAGTCATTTTCCCATGACAACACTGTGAGCTTCGTCTGAACTCTACCCCCAATGTTCCCCTTTCTACAAGTTTCACATTTATCAACTCCACACTGTAGTGTCATATTGAAAAGGAGTTTTGCCGGATTTTTCCTTCACTCTAATGGCAGCAGATGGGATCTGTGTAACCACCCTCTCTCTCTCTCTTTCTTTCTGATGCACACACCTCCTGTCTGATAACCATTTTTGCTGATAAGTAAATTGACAGTATTACAGCACTCCACCGCTCACAAACATGCAGCGATAGCATCTGTTCACTCTCGAGCAAAAGTGTGTCGCCTCTCCCTCGGGGAGCCCATTCAGTGCTGATGATAACACTTAATATGATTCAGAATCAATGTTCTGGAGCAAACAGTTCAGACTGCTCCGGTGAAAAAGAGACATATGAGAGGCTGCTGGCACAGCTGTTATGTAAAGATTTCATTGACTTTGGTTCATGTTGTGGGGATTAAGATGTAAATCTGTTTCATTGACAAAGAGAGCTCAGTAGATGTCAGTGGGAGGCAGCTGCTGGCTTTGGCAAGGTCATGAATTAAAATGCCACTTACAGGTCAGAGGGTTTTGTTTCATCTTGTGCAGAATTATGACAAACAGCTTTGGTGAGGCACAACTGATCCGTGCGCTGACCTCTGACCTGTGATTTCCACAGTGTTTCTAAATTGTGTTGTTTATAAATAAGGTGGAAAGGTGAAGTCAAGGTTTCACCTTTACATTGTTTGTGAGCACTTAATTGTCAGCCCACGGTGACTTTGAAGTTCTTTCCTCTCTGTGGGTCGTCGCCATCCAAGCCTGCAGAGCGACCATGAAAAATTCAGTTCCAACCTTTCCCTTCCCCTCTCGCCTCCTTCCTACTTTGCTCTCATGAACTAAGGGCTCCTGCTGTTCAGGAAGCCTGGCTGGAAGCTGTGATGATGTCTCACTGAGAAGGGTGATGGACTTAAGGTTAGAGGAAAGAATGAATATGTCACCAAGAAATGTAAAGGAGGACTGCAAACCGTAAAAATGCCATGCAGTGGAAAACAGCCCAGATGGAAAGACAGTTGGACAGTTAATACTGTTTGTGTTTCAGTTCTTCGACACGTTGAGTTAGAAATAAATGAATACTGCAGTTCCAGCTTTAACTTAGGAATGTTTACATCGGGGTAAATCTATGTCAAATCAGACAGAACTACCAAAACATGTTGCTGCACCATCTCAGATTTAGCTCTTACTTTACCTATTCATTATTTAGGACCCAAAACTAAGTTCTGTAAAACATTTTTGGCTGGATTTGGAGACTTCTTATGTTTTCAGACCCCAAAAAATGTCTGGAAGGCCATTTTAAGGGTCCAATATCTCCAGCACTATACCTCCCACAGCCATTAAATTTGGTGAGGACACAAAAAAAACAGTGTCCAGCAGATCTAAATGATTGAAAAGATTTATTAGAGGCCGACCTTTTAATTATTGGCCCTTGAAAATGGAAAAATGACAAATGTTCATATGACAACACTATTGCGGTTGCACGTTCATATTTTTTTTACTAAAAGACAGTCTTTGGTTGACATTTTACCAACTGTTGAGGCCTCTAATATCAGTAGAATGTGATGTGTGACGAGTAAAATAAGTCAATATCCCGTTTTTTTTGCGATTTTGAAATGCCAAAATGGTGACTCATTCGAAGGAGGTCCATACATTATCGTTACAAGTCGTTGCAGGTTGCTTATGTGTCTTCCTCATGTTAAACTCCAACAACACATGAGGCTTATTTTGTCGTCCCAAATGCTTCCATAGATTTGACAAGACGACCAGTTATTCTTTTAAACAAGCAGAAAATCTTAAAAAGGCAAGTTGGTTGACTCGATCATTTGCCTGGTGAAGAAAACCGCCTTTAAGACTGCACAGCAAGTCAAGAATGTTCTCCAGGATGCAGGCTACATGTTTCTTCATCAGACTTCATGATCGAAATCTCAGACAATTCAACACAAGATGCTACATTGTGGTCAGCCACAAAAACAGAAAGTCCATGGTATAAATTTTAAAAAAAAAAAGAGTTGTGTAATGAATGTCTGTGGACTGATAACATAAAAATCTGCCACTATCAAAATAGAAAAGGGAAAGTGTGGAGAAGAAAAAGGAACAACTGATGACTCAAAGCGCAGCACCTCATCTGTGAAACATGGTGCTGCTTCTGTTACATCTCAGACATGTACGGCTGCCAGTGAAACCGGCACACTGGCTTTTATTGATGGCTTCACTGCTGACACAAGCAAAATGATGAATACAGAGACACACAGGAGAATTCTGTATGTGGACATTCATCCGCATGCATCAATAATTCATCATTCTGCAGGACAACGATTGCAAATATGCAGCCAAAGCAATCAAAGAGCTTCTCAGGGTGAAGAGGTGGAATATCCTGGCTAAATAAATCACCTGACCTCTGTCTGATTGAGCTGCACACTCAGTGTAACTGTGTTGTGCTATGTATCGTGCACAGTTACTTCTGAGACTTGGCACAAAAACTGAATGTTCAGAAGCATCGAGCCTGAAGCACAAAAGTTGTAGAACTGTACAAATATGTTCTTTCTGGACTGTTGCACAAACATCAAATTACGTGATATATATACTCTTTCTGCATTTAGGCTTTCATTGCATGAAAATTTTATCAGCAATGTGAAAACTGCTGTAAATATTTGATTTTATTTAGCTTAGACAAGAAAGGAATTTTCTTAAGTAAAAATAGCAAGACCCCACAACAAAAAAACAACACTGTCACACAAGTAAAACACAGCCCTCTAAATGTAAGTGAATAAAGATTAAATATGTATCAGCAACAAAATGTACTTAAAGCTTTAAAATTTTGCAGAATAGCCTCTGACAGTATTATTATGTGGCTGGATCATTGGTATTAATGCATCATTGTGTATAAAATGAAGCTTTGATTGTGGTGTTGGTGGACATCTTTTAACTGCATCATAATGCTGGATAGCTTGTTTGAGGCAAATATACTTAATATTACATAAACGTATTAATCTCTTGTCGGTAAAATCATCTAAAGAACAACTATGGAAGTAATACATTAAAATATTTCTCCCTGTATTGTTGTGTAAGTACCTCAAAACTGTACTTAAGTATAGTTATTAGTACAAGTATTGCTTTACTTTTACTACTGGATGCACAATCTTAACTCAACAATCTTACATCTTAGATCACATTAAACAGGTAATGTAATATAATAATAGTTCAAACCAAAGTTGTTATATGTGCATGTATGTTAAACTGGGTGGAAAATATTTGCTGCAGACGCATAACAAATGAATCCTTCTATACACTGTAAAATTTTTAAAAAAGAATCTGTAATTTTACCGATTTTTTCTGTATTTTTGAAATAAACCAAAAATATTAATGCAATTACAAAAACAAAGTTTGAATTTACATATTTAATGTGTAAAATAGCATTAAAAACCCGCGACTGTTAATAACCATAAAATGTCATTTTTTTAAATGAAAATTTGAATTTTTCTCTCTTATAAAGACTTAAAATACCTTCACACATTTATCATGATTTCTCAGATATTTACTTTTTATTCAAAAGATAAAACTGATCAATTTAAATTCAATTCATAGAGTTAAATACAATTAATTTGTGAAATGAATTATTAGATAAATGAGAGATATCTTGTATAATTACTGAAAATTTTCCAACAGAAATGTGTTTTTGTTAGTGATGCACAATATTGAAATTTACGGCCGATACGGATACACGATATCAAGATGTCTGATATCACCAATAAACGATACTACCGATGTCGATATTCAGTTTTTGTTCACACCAAAAAATGAGTATAAGTTAGCACTGTGAGAAAACTATTCAAAAGAAGCCCGTAACAAATTAGACCACATAGTCTTCTTTATTACGTAACAAAAGTAAACCATATTTTAACATATTTACCAATCAAGTCCAGGACCATTTAAGTAAAAACATCTGTGAAATAGCAGCAATATCAAATGTAGAGACGAAGGCGCTAATGTTAGACAATCATCGTTTTTTTACATCAGCTAAATTTGTTCATCAGACCAATATCGATATATCGGAAAAAACACTAATATCGGCCGATACCGTTGTGGTCACCGATATATTGTGCATCCCTAGTTTTCATCAATGTATAATGTCAATAACTTTTGGTCAATTGCAAAAATGTAGTTTTTTGATTCACTCACAACTCAAAGTACAAATGATCGAACTAATGATCTAAAATTAGAGGAAAATCCAAAATGTACCATAAATATATATTAAAAAAATTATATCATCATTTATGAGATGGTTCAATCCTGTTCTTTTACAGTATTTTTTTGTGATGCCAAAGTTATCTGAAAGTAATTTTGTCAGAAAACAGAAAGAAAAATTACATACAAACAGATGCACAATCTGAAACAACACATGAATTTTTTAAACATAGACGGCAGCAGCGTGGGAAACTGGTAGAACAGAAACATTTGCAAAAGGGACAACCGTGGAGGACCCAGTTTTGCCTCGGGCGTGTGTGTCTGCGTGTCTGGTAAGTGTGTGTCGTTCTGCAAGAGTATTATGTAACATATGAATGATGTAATGCAGTTCCCGGGCAACATCAGCAGCTGAGGGCGAATCCACGTCTGACTCACCTGAGTTCTTCAGACAAGTGGACCTGAGCCCTGAGAGCGACCTCGCCATCTCGGCCAATCTCACACAGCTATTGGAGATGGCTGCATGTCAGTCAATCAGCATTTTTTTTTTTTTTCTCTCTCTCTCGTCTTGTCGCAGTGGATTAAAGCGTTTGATCCATTTTATCCCCTGGCAGTGATCCCCTAAATCGGCCCATCTCATATGAGCCACAGATTTCGCTCAAAGTAAGGCTGGAGACTGTTTATGTCGAAATCTGTGTTCTAGTGACATCATAAATTTCGGTTAGATAACTTATCCGGTCACCAAACTGTGTCATGCATTGACGTAAGCAAAGCAAATAAATTACAATAACAAGGCCAACGTTGATATTAAATACTTGAAGCGTAGCAGCAGATTTTTGAAAATGTCAGTGTTTTATGTTAAAATTGAAAAAAAAAAACCCAGTGAAACATCAGGAGTTCACGGTCCTCCCTCTCCTTGTGATTTCTTGTCACATTCGCTTTGTGGACTCGCTGCAGAGATGCTGCTGGCGAGCTCTGTCATTGTATCTGGCAGGCTTGTCGTGTTCGGCTAAACAGTTAGTGAGTGGGAGCTCTGAGTGGGAGCGGTTTGCTCATGGATGTGTAAAGTGTGTGTGTGATGTTTAGTGTGTGTGTTTACAGAGGTGGCAGCAGCATGGGCAGTTTATTCAGCAGATGCAGGCATCCCCAGACTGATTGCATAATCTCAGTGTTTACGTAAGGCCCAAGTCTTGCAAACTGTCAAAGTGTCTCCAGTCTAATCCCCCCAAATGTCCACTTTCTTCTCGTCTGACTCTCACACACACACACACAGAAAACACACGAGGGTAATCCTGACTTTGAAATAATATCAAATTCCTGCTTTCACGGCCTCCCAGCTCCAGTTGGTGTGTTAATGCTGATTTTCATCTTGACTGCACAGATCCAGTTGGAGGCTGTTGACTCGAGTTATTTTTATCCGCTGACGTTGTCTCTCAAGCCTTTGTATGCACACTTTTTTGGCTTGAGCTCACATTTCGAAAAAAAAACAATTCGACTGACCGTTTTTTTTCTTTACCGCCGACCGCAGGTAAGTCCCACCTGGCCGTGGTGCAGAGGGTGAACAGCGAAGGCGAAGGAGACCCCTTCTACGAAGTGATGGGCATCGTCACCCTGGAGGACGTCATAGAGGAGATCATCAAGTCTGAGATCGTGGATGAGACAGACCTGTACAGTACGTATAAGCACAGCCATTATCAAGTCCCGGGTTTTCAAAATCACTGCTGCATTAGCTGTGAATCAATTTCTTTTTTGTCATTATTTCCAGCTCCCATGCTGAATAGATTTTCTCTCCAATTGTTACAGCAGCAGCAGACAGAGTTTGTTCAGCTGTGTCCACATCGTTAGTGGAAAATGCTCTGATGAACAGCATCTATTTACATATCAATAATTAGGGATGTTGCAAGTACAATTGGAGTACGAACAGGACATTATAATTTCCTTTCTCTGCCACCTCTCCGCTCCTGTTTTGCCGTTACACTATTGATTCAAGCCTTCCCTCCCCTGTTGTTCCCAGCTCCTTCCTGATGCATAATTAAATAATGGAAATAAATGACCCGGTCGCACAGATAATCACCATAATCCGCTCATTTTTAATTGGCTGGAAAGGCTCTCGATAGAGAGGCATTCAAATGCCCAACTCCCTCAGTTCCATATCTAATCTGGTTTGTACTGTCTCTTCACTCGCTGAATTTGACTATTTCCCTGCCACGATTAACGTAAAATGTTCTACTGAGTGTTTCCACAAACACTGCTGCTCCCAGAGGCCATGAACATCAAATTTTGAAGTGTGCTGCAATTTTAATTGCATGCAGAGTGTCTGAAAGAGTCTCTGTCACTGGTGCATTTGTGTTGGTGTTCACAAACTCTTTTTTTTCTGTGTGTGTGTGTGTGTAGCTGCATAATTATGCATGTGTATAAATATAGCACAGGGGAGCTAATCTCTCCAGACTTTGCACTTGAGGCCTTTGTAGCACCAGCTGTTCCTGCTGCCGCTGTGATGTATTTAATGGAATATAATATAGTTAATACTCCTCGCATCTGCAGCAGATAAGTCCATTTTATCAATCAGAGGTCTGCTGACAGCACAGAATAAGCTCAGGCTATGTGCAGCTGTAGTTTCATATACTAAGCATGCAGCATATACAGCAGCTGCACCGGCTAATTAGGTCAGTGGCACATCGAAATAGTTGCTAATTCTCTGCACAGCAAACAAAATTGCTGTACTCGTGTAGCACATCTAGCGAGGCAAATTCAATCAGTGAGAAGTTTGTGCTTTCCCTCCCTCGGCTTGTATCAGAGCATGTGCGATCTGTTAAGTCTGCGCTGTCGTCTATGCACTTCATGTGATTTGTGTTTGTTCACAGCCGATAACCGGAACAAAAGGCGAGTGTCCAACCATGAACGGAAACAGCAGGACTTCTCTATCTTCAAATTGGCAGAAAATGAGCTGAAGGTGAAGATCTCGCCCCAGCTGCTGCTGGCGACGCATCGCTTCTTGGCAACAGGTAGCGTTCACACGTGTCTAGCATGCAGAACATTTAGGCGGATTCTTGGATAAATTCAGGGTCAGGACATGTGATGAGGGAGCACTGTGTTCTTTCTTTGACCCTCTTTTACATTGTTTTCTTGTGCGTTACATGTGTCTACACGAATCGCTCTCGCAGAGGTGGAGCCTTTTAGGCCGTGTCACCTGTCAGAAAAGATTCTGCTGCGTCTCATCAAACATCCCAGCGTCGTGCAGGAACTCAAGTTCAACCCCAAGAACAAACACGCTCCTCAACACTACCTCTTCCAGAGAAACAAGCCTGTTGACTACTTCATCCTGATCCTGCAGGTAAACTCAAATAAAAGGGCTGTTAAAGATGCATTGTGACAACTACTTCTGTGCTTGATATTATTATGACAGTGTGTTTTTTTCTGCATAATTGCTGTGTGGGAGGCTCCATTAGATGAGTAATCACACAACTGTTCACATTGTTAATCTGGCTGGTAATGTTGCAGGGACGGGTGGAGGTAGAGATAGGAAAGGAGGCCCTTCGGTTCGAAAACGGAGCGTTTTCCTATTACGGCATGCCAGCGCTCATTCCACCCCTGCCTATTGGTAAGTCAGTGCACACATGAAGCGATGCATGTGAGTAGTTCTGGAGGAATCAATGGAGTTTACAGCGATTACAATGATGAAATGCAACAGGGGTGCTAGTGTTGTTCCTGTCCGAATGCCACCCGGTGTCTGTACATAGCGTCCGTTTGCAAAGAGCAGCAGCAGCCACAGCAGCAGCAGCAGTCGTGGGAAGTAAGTAATTAAAAGAAGTGATTTGAGAGAATTTCCCAGTGGAAGGACATGACCTGCACAGGATTATATGAAATCCAGCTAAGACTGCAGAGCAAGCAGAAAGCCTGTCTCTTACTCTCTCATTTCTTGCGGTGGTTTGTGTGCACATTTGGTATGTGCGGCGTTCAGGATGAGCTTAAAGCCATTCCGGAGACCCCATTAAATATTTGAAAATCCCTTCTTAGGACATTACAGAATTAAGAGTTTTCTCTTAAGCGGCCGCAAAAGTATCACATCTCAAAAGAGCAGTTTTTTGAATGTTTTTTGGAGACGTCGCTTTACAGTGGAATGGCATTTACTGTCGTTTATTAAGGCAGTGCTCAGCTTGAAACCATGCAAAATAAAGGTGAATGAACAGGACCTGGATAAACTTCTATCTCATGGAGATCTGTGGTTGCTGCTGAACTTCCTTGTTGAACATTTTAGAAAAACTTGTGCTTGACTATCTCTGATTTTTTTTCTTCCCAGCATGAATTCTGGATATTTATTTACGAATATGTTTGTGAAATGTTATCAAATATCAAATAGTTTATGAGATAACTTTTTTTTTCTGTTAAACTATAATACCACAATATCTCAAAATATTCAAAAAGAAAGCCGGAAATGTTCGTTGTTGTTTCTCATCTTGCCATTGATTCAGAATCTGTGATATTAGATAAGTCGACCAAATAGTCTCTGATTGTGGGTCAGTTAAAATATTTAGAAAATGAAGGTGCCATGAAAAGTCCCGTCTTTAAACATGTTAACTAATAACCCTACTATGAAATAATTGATCACAAGAATGAAAGCAGTTATTTCTGTAGAACTTTCATAACTAATGGAGCAGGTATGACAAGTTGTACTACTAAAACAATGCCAGAAGGCTTAATCTAAAAACAACAGAGTTTGGGAGTTTCAAAGTGGTTTTGCAAATATAACTAAATATATATATATATATATATATTTTTTTTTTTTTTTTTTTTTTTTTTTTTTTAATATGGGCATATTTTACATTTTAGGATTCCACTTTGGAGGCTGGAGAGACAGACTGAACTGTTTCCTATTATACTTAATGAATTCATGTACTTATTGGAAGAGATGCTTGGAGGTGACATGTACTCACACTTTAACTTCCTGCAGAGAGTCCAGTTTGTGACATTGGTCTCAAAGGTCAAGGGTTTTTTCCTAATGGAACACAAAGCAAGAGAATTCATCAAACCGTTTCCACAAAAGTATGTCAAAGAGTGAAGTTAGATTAAAGAAAATGTAAAAGCAGGTTTCTTGAGGAACTCTTTGTGTTAAAATATGACTTCGTTTGTAAATGTTTGCAACAAGTTCATCTGCTAAGTGTGTCCATCACTTTATATACTCTTAACCATCCATCGACACATGTCTTAGTGGTTTAAATGGTTTTGGAAACATGACGATGCTCATTTCATGAACTGAAAAATGCTTTCTAACACATGTACACAGTCGAGTAAAGACTATTGTTAGCCACAATGAAAATTTCTCAAAATGAATGAAGCCTGCTGATCTGGTGGAGAGCTTGTTGGATTTTGATTTACTTACATGTTACTCAGAAATAAGTAAATCACTCAGAATACAATTCAAGACTGTTTCCCTTAATTACTGATAATTAGCAGGTTGGGGAGGTAAAGGACAGAGATCATTTTGATTTGGCTGTGTGAGCTCATTTTTGCACTTTCTGACGATAGTTTTTGACCCAATGAAAATGAAGTATATGTGCAATATTGGAAGGAAAAATAAATAAAAGTTTCTCTTTGTGCTGTGTTCAGGTCAGAGGTACAGCTCCCGGGGCAGCGGTCTGAACCAGTCAGACTCATTACTGAGCGGAGGCAGCGTGGGGCAGCTCACTGCTGGAGGAGGCGTCTATTTACCAGACTACTCAGTCCGGCAGCTCACAGACCTGCAGATCATCAAGGTTACAAGCATAAATGCCTCCTCACACACAACCCAGAAACGCTGCTATTATAAACTCAATTAAATCTCTAATTTCCTGTGCACTGAAGGAAAAAATTGGTACCGAGAAACTGCACTTTTAAGCTCCTTCCATTTAATCTTCAGAATTTTCCCCAAAATGCACCCTCTTCCTCTGCTGCTGCGTTTGCCTTTGATATGTCCTAATCCCTGATTCTGACTGAACACAGACATCCTGTCTCTCACTCTCCCTCCATACGCCCTCTTTCCTTTAATCACCAGGGATAATTGAGCTCCATTTCAACCATGAATATTTTCGCCTTAAATGATGAATGCGCCGTCTCGCTTCACCTCTCCCCCTGCTTTTCTTCTCCATGCTCCCTCCTGTCCACGTGCACCGGGGCAGCCATGCGTGCACACCGATGATGACACTTGTTTCCTCGGTGCCCACAGATCACCAGGAACCACTACCAGAACGCCCTGACGGCCACCAGGATGGACAGCTCCCCTCAGACGCCGGACCCGGTGGATCCCGACGCCAAAGGGAGGCCTCCGGTCCCAGAGGCTCGCTCGCACAGCATCGCCCTCCCCCTCACCCACACTCACACCCGTCTGGGGCTGGCACGCCTTGCACACCTCCATCCCCACGGTGGCCTTCGCAACACCTCCCAGCTCAACGAGAGAAACCGCATCGTCCGTGAGTAGCAAACAAATTGTGTTTACATTACTGTGGCGAGCTGGCTGAAATCTTTAGTCGATAATTAATTAGTTAGTCCACTGGTGATCTATTCAAAGTGATTTTTCACATGCACGTGCCAAATATTGAACATTTCCACCAACTAAAATGCAACTCTTTTTGTTTGAATTCCTGCTGCAACAACACAAGTCTGTCAGTTTTGGACACTTTTTGAACAAAATAGGCAAAATGAAGACATCAATTTGGAGATACGGAAATTGTGAGGGACAATTTCCTAGTTTCCTCCATTATACAGACTAATTTTAATTATATTGAATAGTTTGTAATAAAAATCAATAATTAGGGGGTTAGTTTGACAGGTGTATACTCACAAAAATGCTTTTTGTGTGGATTTCATTGGAGAGTATTTGAATCCACAGCAGTGAAAACTACATTTTTTTGGATGTTTATGTCAATCAAGTTTAAAGATTAATGCAAAATATCTGCTACTGATGGATCAAATCCAGATAAAAGAAAATCCTGACCTTTGACCCCCACAGTGGCACAAGGTGGCCCAACACCCATCAGCATACCTCACGTTGATTTTTCCTTTAATTTGTCTCACATGTGTGAAGCACTTAGCATTGTCCTTCAAAAGTCTAGAGCTCCTCTCACCCTTTCATCACAACCCGATGTCAACATGTGGCATGAAAATCTTTTACGACCAGACATCACAACCTCTTCATTCCCTCTCAGATGCATCACTTTACAGTTTACTGCTCCACTTCCTCCATAAACCCTGTGCTCAGTCATGGGCGTTGTTAATCCCGTTGCAAGAGGCTCGGTATCAATTAGACGATTTATTGGACTCGTGGAGACGCCAATTAAATAGGAAGAGGAGCTTCAAAGGCTCAGAAACATGATTGGAGGTAAAGGGGCCAAAAGCCTGGCAGGAGCAACACATGATGAATGTAACGATTTGATAGGACCACAGTGACCTGATGACTGTTTGGTTCAGTCCTGTAAAAAGCCCCAAAGACATTTATAGCAATAACAGAATTAACACACACACACAACCAATTATCCTTTTAAAAAAATTAACTGCTCCCAGTATTTTACTGTATTTTTATAGTGCTATTATCGTAATTTA